>NC_045153.1:32569989-32869989 GCF_900700415.2 Clupea harengus
GATGGAGCTCAAAAGTTGGGCTCATAAGTAGGAGGGTTTTCTGAGGTTTGGTGAAATCCATTGAGCAAGTTCTTTGAGCATACTTATTCGACACATTTGAAGAAATGGTGTATTCAGCAATTTGGCTTAGTTTCGTTCAAACAAAGTGCTCAAAGTTTTATCAGGAACTTCTTGAGAAGGCACCAAGATCATTTTCAGGATAAGATAACATAAGTCCGCCTTTTCAGTTCCACTAAGCAACTTTGGCAAAATCACCATAGCAACACATCAATAAACTTGAACCTGCGTTCAGGATTGCCATATGAGCATCACAAATGAGCTGCACATTTATTGAATGGAAGTTTTTCCGGTTAATATAAATGTACTCGTTCACATGTGTAGGCAACATGAGTGCAGTCTATCGCACCTATCACGTTTGGGAACCCTGTTTTATGCAGGAAATCCTCTATCACATTCCGCTGTCCTGGGCACTGTATGGAAATGTAATAAATTGCGGACATAGACGGATAATACCGCAAAGAACATCTGGCAAAATTCTGCTTAACAATGTCTGTGATATACCCAATCTCCAATTTCTCATTGGAACTTTCCTGTAGCCAGGAACCCAAGAACAGACTAAATCTGAACCTGAACGGGTATGGCCTGGTTGTATCTTGTGCGTCTCTGTAGACGAGGGCCCATTTGGGCACAAAGCTCTAACAGAGCAGTTCTTGGCAAGCGGTACCTGCTTATCAGCCATACGTCATCCTGTGCCAAAAAGTCTGCGCGATCTCAAAAAACCTGTTCTCTCCTTATTGCCCGGTTGGCAATTTCCAATATCGAACAACGCCAATGCAGCCATATCTCCTACTGAAAACTAAGACACTATCAGACTTTTTGTAGGCTATAGATTGAGCCAAATGTTTTACACGTGTGGAATTAAAATGAATACCTATTAGACGTGAATTTCATTCATGTGTGAATTATTCAAATAGTTTAATTGATTTTATTGACTGAAACATTAACGATGGTGACAATGATGTGTCGGCGCTCTGAGAGTTCCGAACTCCTGCAGTACTCAGTACTCCTACAGTATTGCCACAAGGAAATTTGCTTAGGCCAAGTTGAACCTGACGTGGAGATGCGTACTTTTCCACGACAAAGATGTTTTTTATAAATCTGTACTTTGACATGGATTTGATCATACGAGCACTCTAAGATCAAATCTGTGCGTAAGAACGTTTTATAAATGAGGGCCCTGCTCTGTTTGGCTGACTTACAGCAAGGCACTGCAGTGGCTCTCTCAGAAAGCACCATGTCGAAAATAAAGCCTTCATCAGAAGAAGAAACAGATGCTGAGGAACGAACGCTTTTGCGGCTGGCTCAAACGTATGCGTTGCTTGACGGATGATGCATATCTGGCACATGGGGTTCTGTTGATAACGGAGACGTTTATAGTGAGATTGACAGGTCAACAAACCAATCGCGCAACTAGCGAGCTGTTTACCTTGTGGGTAGTTACTTTGCTAGCGTGCTAACATTAGATAGCTGGCTCAGACACCTCGCAAATCCCCTCAGACATATTTCTCGGTAACTTAAAAAAAATCTAAGCAAAAAAAAGTCAAACAAACGACCATCTACGGAGGTTGGTCCGCCATCTTTTTTTTTTAAGCGTTGCGCTCTTTAGATATTAGCATTAACACGATTTGATTGGCTAGCGCCTGCTCTGCCGTATTTGCATAAATGCGATTTGATTGGCGTTGCTTCTCGAAAAGTTGAAAATTTTTCAACTTTCGGCGCAAGCAACGCAACGGAACCACAATACAGTCCGGCAGCGGATGACGTCACCCCATTCAAAGTGAATTGGGATCTGTCAACGTTGACGGATCAACGCATATGTCTGAGACCGGCGTTAGAGTGGTACGTTTTGGCATATAACTTTTTTAGCGTTTCCGGTAAAAATCTGCTACACATAGCTGTAATACTCACTCTTCACCCCTAGCCACGATGTTAATACAGTTATAACTTTTCTACAACCCCAAATCAGAAAAAGTTTGGACGGTATGTTAAATTAAAATTAAAACTGAAAACAGTGATTTGTAAATTCTCTTTGACCTGTATTACATTGAAAACAATACAACAGCACATTATTTTTACCTCTTGAATTTTACTGTTTTTTCAAAATACATTCTGACCCCAGTGCTGTTGTGTGGCTGTGGGACTGTTTGTTAGTTGGGACTGGGATGGCCTTAAACTTAAATGTTTTCCCTCTGCAAACTTTCCAATTCCATTGGCTTTCCCAGTGGTTCAGTGGTACGGTGTTTGTCTTTCAATCTTTGGTTGTGTGGTTCAAACCTCGCTTCCGCTTCCTCCAACTCTGTTTATGAGTTCTTTGATAAGCATTGAATGTTCATGAAGATCATATGCAAAATCCCATTTTCCCTGTTTCTAGATCAGAGTCCAAATCTCCAGTCTTCAATGTGCATATCAGCAAAAAACATACATACATGATCTAAGCTGTGAAATTCATTCAAGTCCTTTGTCTCAAAATTCTGCTATGGTGTGTCTTGTCTTTAAATCTTAAAAATCTCAATTATTAAAGATCCTGATGTTGTCCTGTACAGTCACGAATACCCCAATTCACAAATGCTTCAATAAGCTGCCAGGGTCCTCAAAGTTGGACCCTGTTCACTGCAACTATATTTCTTACTAACTAAAAGTCAACTAAAAGTGAGGCCTAGAAACACCAACGTGTGCAGGTAAGTTGGACATTTCACGCACTACTCAGGTACATTAAATGACACACATTGACCTCAAGGTGGCGCTGAAATAATCACGTTTACATTTTCACAATCATCTTGAAAATGTTCATTATGTCCATTATGCAGCAAGTCTTGGACTACCAAGTTCCTCATTAATAATACTATTCTGATTACATTCTAATTTCCTGCTAAATCTGGATGCATTGTATAATACAGTTTGTCACTGATTTATTTTCATTGAGTCATTAAAAGAACACATCTGTTTCCATCCCTCCGTGGCTACAGCGCACCTTAAGCAGTGAGGTGTCATGTTCTTTTGGTTACACAACGTGAGGGCCTGACAGCTGGCTGAGAGTGTTTTTCTGCATCAGGGCCAATCTTTTTACAAAATGCATTTCAGACGACATGAAGACGATTACTCGATCATTTGCAACATGGAACATATCAATACAGTCTGGGAAATGGAAAACTCTACTCTGGAGTCTAACATAACAGAAAAGGCCTGGGTTCAATTCAGCAAGCATATATACACCATCTAGCCTTCTAAGATAAATGGGAGAAAAGGTGTATTCATTATGTGAGGTCAGACTAATATTTCCTTTGAAATAAAGTACTGTGCATACAGTTCAGCTCTTTCCAAATCATTTCTTACAGCCTCAACAGAGAAGAGAGTAAACTGGACACATGGCTACAAACAATATGAAAAAGAAGAACACAACTATATGGTGAAACAGAAACCCTCATTTATTACCATTCAACTCCACCCATCACAGTTACTACAGAGCAAAGTCACAATGATTTAGTTAAAGAGCAGCTGTTCCTCATCACACGCCATGCCCTGACCCCCTCGTTGGGAAAGCTCCTCGTATACTGGAGAGCTGACTGCACCCCCCCCCCCCCCATGGATTCCAGCAATCAATCGGCATTCAACAGCATAGTTACTTGTAGTCATATATGTTGTCAAAAACACAGAAAAGACAACAACAAAGAAAACAAAACAATTTTTATCAGAATATTTAAAGTTTTCCACATAAACCTTCAAAGATGGCAAATATTGGGATCATTTTTTCTGTGTACAGAAGATTTTTGAGGGGTGGGGGATGGGCTTGCTGCTTTAATTACCCATATAAAAATGTACTTCATAGTTCATGTGACTTCATAGACATACATTCCATATGTCTACAACTGCAAGAGGAGGCACACCCAGTATTGCACGTCGTCAAAAGATCTGGCTGAAAACATCTCAGAATACCAAACAAAACAGAAGTATAGAGTAGCAACTTTGGAATACACCCATTTTGAGTACTATCATTATATACAAGGTCATTCATTCAGACACCAAACCTTAGCAGTTCTTTTTTTTTTGTCTGCTTACAAGAATGTACCTTTATTTTTTTTTTTCCTGTCAAACCATGATGCACTGAACAGGGAATAATACTGTACAGGATTATGAAAAAGTCTGTTTACATACAACAATATTTTTTAAGTCATAGTAATGATTCTGGCCCATCTCTTTTTTTTGCCTCTATTCTGACTCCTGTGTTCTGTTCATCTAAAGTGGCAGGGAGCCTCCGTGCTCCTTGCTCAGTGGTCAGGGAATGTGCAGTGTCTATGGGAGCCGTGTGGTCCAGCCGCATGCACACACTTCACCAAGGTAATTATACATCTACCTCTCTCTTTTTTTCCCCACACGGACATCCTCTGAATCCCTGATCATATTCTGTTTCCAAAACAGGTCATATTCCGTCCTGTTAGGCCTATTCTTAAAAACTCAACCAAAATGCCCCAGTAGTTAGCAAGAATCCAGACAAGGGATCCCCCAAAGGCATTAAACAGGACCTCAGGACTTAGAAGGTGTGTGCATTTCTGCATACTCCGCAGCCCAGGGCAAACTCCTCACCGGTGGGCGGGTGGACCACGTGCAGCGGACACTCACTGCCCTCGAGCTGCTTCCCTTTGGGTCCTGTCAAAGAGAGAAGAGGTTCAATGCCTGCGTTACAACAAGCAGCCTGGCAAACCCAAATCCTATTTTTTACATCTTGTGAAAATCAAGTCCAACCTCAAGCTTGTTCTGATAAGGCAGACCTTAACATAGAGTTTACTTAGATACTTCAACAAAGAACAACGATATAGCGTACTTCTAATGGCCAGACTGAGTACATACCAGCAGGGCAATGAGGAAGCTCCTCTTTTGGGACACTTATCATCCTCTGGAAGTCATCATGACAGGCGTTGCAGAAGTGTGTGGTCCCAAAGCAGAAGAACACCGCCACGGAGCAACAGTACCGACATTTGTACTCCAGGAAGTCTGTTCCATGTTTGGAGCACATCTGTACAACACACACAACAACAAAATGCATTAGAATGAGACGTTTGTTTCTGCATTATTGTGGAGCAAGGAAGCAGCTAAGAACCCATTTCTGAGAATCGGACATCATGAATTGTTTTGAGGGGAAGGGGGTGTTTTTTTTTTTCTGCACTCCCTCAGTGTGGGGTCTTGAGTCATTAAAATGCTAACTTAACTTCATGACTTTTGTGAAGTTTAGTCTGAAGATCATATGAAATCCAATATGGTGGAATATGGCCGTATTGATATTGGGTGCGCTTCTACAAGTCGCTCATTTTGATACTGAGTTTCATGTAATGTCTCTACGGGAGCCCTAGTATAAATGTGTTTCTAAAGGTCAGTGATAAATCCCCTTATGTGTATCCTTGTGCTAAAATGTGTTTCTAAAGGTCAGTGTTAAATCCCCTTATGTGTATCCTTGTGCTAAAATGAGCAGTATATTATGTAATATTATATATTTATTATTATGTAGGACTGAGGCAAAGGAACATGTGTCATTATTTATAATATTCAGTTTTCAGATGTCGAGCAAATGGATATATCAGGTAAAAGGCCCGGTCTCTGTAAATGGCAAATGAAATGAATGAGTTAGCCTGGAAAAACTAAATCAGGGAAACAAAATGCCAAATCAGCCAATTGTAACAGATCAACAGCCATGGGAACGCCCATGAAGGGAGAGATTACTGACAGCAAATAGTGCGTGCAAGTAAACACCCTTTCAGTGCTCTTTATTTGTGTTTTAGTGCATGTGTCACTTTAAATCTCTTCTCGGTTTTTAATTGCTGTTTGTGTGAATGCACCGCCAGGATTGCTACTCAACGTTGTTGGAGACCCATGCGTACCGGTGCTCTAGCATCAAAAAGATGTAGCCGTGTCTGAATTAATTTCCCTTCTATCTTTAAAACACGATAAAAGAAACAATGTTTAATTTCATATTGGTGCTAACCCAAACTGTTAAATTGTGTAATGGATGTTTTTAGTAAATAATGTGGGCAGAATGGCTGTGTTTACCCAGAAGATTTGTTGATTTGTGCTGCTGTTTAATTACTGCTGTTTGAATCATATCTGAGCAATTCATTCATCTGTTCAATTTGTGTATATTTATTTTGAACTGTGTACTCAAAGTAAAGAAGTAAAATGCGTGTGTATGTGTTTGTGTGGGTGTGCGTACGTGCTTGCATCCAGAGCATTTGCCACTTGTGTTCTTTATGAAAGTGGGTAGCAGCCAAAAACATCTCCTTTCCTAATGGCTGCTCACTTAACTGTTTGCTTACAGTATATAACTATCTTTTGACCGAAACCAAGTGAATCATAGAATTACATACAACACCTTTAAAAGAATCATGTACGGCAGGTGATGGATGGACACTGGATTATGTATGGCGTGTAAACACATTCCTCACAATACTACCATAAACAAATAGTTGCTATGCAGAAAAAGCAGCATTTAATGATGTCATTGAGCCTGACCTGTGCCCTGGACACATCTGAGCATGCTCCACAGATGAGTTCACTGGGGTCATAGTCATCTCCCTGGCCTGCTTCAGCATCACAACGGGCCTCTCCTCCAAAGTAGGCCTGCAGGTGCAAGAAGGATGGCTCAGGAATCTCACCAGACAGAAAAATACATGGACCAACTACCCCCTCACACTAATACACAATATACTAATATAGAAATCATACAACAAGGTTTGTCTTGCCCCTGTCTCCATTGTGCCTGCTCTAAGGGGGATCAGACACTGGGCTCTGTAAAGCACCTTCAGACAGTTTAATTGTTTGAATCAAATTGAATCTTGCCATTTTCATTTGCATTTCGGTATACTACTATTGATATTTCATTTTCACAGAGATTTGAACATTTCATGTGTAGCTTAATTTGAATTTCCCATACTGGATTAATATATGTTTCACGTGATTATGAAATAATGGTGTCAATATAATAATTAAAATATTATTCTCCTAATATGCATTGTGAAATGTAATTATCAATCTCACCACTATGGTGAGATGGCAAAATTCAAACGTTATAGGGAAACGGCGGCTCTCCGTTTTTCAATATATATATATAGTGCTTTATGATTAATTTGAAATATTTAAAAATGGATTGGGGATATATATATATTAAAAGCAAAAACCATTCTTCCGTCTTACCTTTTTGCACTTGTAACAGACATAGTAAGCATATCTGTTCATAGCGAAGCTGGCTGGGTCATCATAGAAGCGGGCCCCAGGTGTGGTGATGGCTTCACTCTTATGGAGGCCCTCATACTCCAGCCTCATCAGAGCCTTGCGCCTCACGTCCTCATACAGCTCCTTGATGGGGTCCAGCAGGTCTTTGATCACCGAATGGTTAATTTTGTTCTGAAAGGACAGAGACAAAAAAGTTCTAATTCAAAAATTTCTCATACGATTTCAGTATGCCTCATGAAAATATAAAGATTAGGAGACATCCCGTCTCTGCTAGACAGCTAAAGCCCACTCCCCTGGGTAGACCCTGCGTTCCCTGTGTGTGTAATACCTATGTTAACTGTGTATCCTGTTCCTAGAACTTCTATTCTGTGAGAGAGGTGTGAGTGACTTGATGCCACCAGCACACCAATGAGCGACAGCAATTTAGCGAATATAGCTAAAATGATTGAACTCTCAGGCTTGAGAAAGATCCATCCCAAAATAAAATTATTTGTGACATTATCTCTCATACAAAGCCACCCACCTGCCCCCTATTGGTCATTCTCTTTGACAGATGGGCCATAAGCAGTGACAATGGGGAGGGGCAATCTCATCAATATTTATTGTGTAGGGACAATGGTTTTGGAGAAGAATAAGTTATTCTGAAGTTACTAATATTTAGTAGTGAAACCACACACGTGGTTGCCTCTTACTATTCAAGAGCAAACCAAGAAAATCAATATTGTTTTTTATAACAGAAATGATTGAGACTATTCAGAATTTTCTAAAGACTAGTCTATGTTTCTGAAGAACGTGTATGTTTCTAAAGAAAGTCTATGCATCTAAGCTTTAAGTGTACAAAAAAACCAACAACTGAAAACAAAATGAGCAGCAAAACATGTTTCAAACGAATGCTTGCTGCTCTCATGTTGAAGTCCCATACCTTACAGATGGGACAGGACATGAACCCAAACGTGATCCTGGGCCCCAGCCAGCGGTTCTCCAGCACTCGGCGGGTGCACTGGAGGTGGAACACATGACTGCAGTCCAGCTAGACAAAAGTCAAGACAAAAGAAAAGATTAACTAGAACCCCAATAGGCGACCTTCAAAGATTTAGTTGTTATTGGCATTTCTCTGCTCTTGATAATCTGTTCCAGCTCCTCCCCTCTGGCAGGCGCTACAGAACTATGTACACAAAAACCACCAGACACAGGAACAGTTTTTTCCCCCTTGCCGTCCCTCTAATGAACAGTTGACAGATTATTATATTTTATTATTATATTATATATTATATTTATTTAGTATCCTAAACTGTTGCATGCATATTTTTCAGTTTAAGTACATTGAGAGCAATTAAACCCAGGAAAAATTCCTTGTATGTGGAAATGTACTTTGCCAATAAAGATGATTCTGATTCTGATTCTGATTAGGTGAATGTACTGTGCCTGATTCAGTGAATCAGGGACTTCTAGTTCTCCCACTCATGTGGTATGTCAAGTCAGTAATCTAAAACATGCTGACATGTGGATAACCAGACTATGAAATCTACCAGTAGATTACAGTACAGGAAAACTGAGGCACTGAAACTTTATAATAGTATCTGCTAGCAGTCTATGGTATGTCACCATATTTGTGTTGTTTTCCAAATCAAGTAGTATCTTTACATTTCATTGCACACGAACAGAACATCTACAACATTGATCAAGAGCGACTGCAAAAGTAATATCTCCATGCAACAGGCATCTGATATTTAAGTTTCATCCTAGAAAAAGAAGCATAAAAGTTTCATTCAAATGATAACAAAAAATAATCCTAAAATTCACTACTATTAGGAAAATGTTAATTCTTTTGAATGTATTGGTTTCTTATAACTGACAAAACATCTGCGCTTGTGCTCAGCTCTCAGTATCATTGCAGCAGTCATAGAAAATGGACAGCTTTCAAGTCAAACTTTCTTTTTTAAATACAGTTCTCTGTTGTTCCCAGCCAATGACAAGTAATTTGCCACAATTCTGTTCTTATTCTTCAAAAGAACTGGTGATAGGCCATCTCATTATGTTAAGTATAGTTCTGACCTCTTCAAATGGACAACTAGGGTAGATGGGCAGCCAATCAGTAGCCCTGTTTACACTATGGGCAGCCAATCAGTAGCCCTGTTTACACTATGGGCAGCCAATCAGTAGCCCTGTTTACACTATGGGCAGCCAATCAGTAGCCCTGTTTACACTATGGGCAGCCAATCAGTAGCCCTGTTTACACTATGGGCAGCCAATCAGAAGCCCCTGTTTACACTATGGGCAGCCAATCAGAAGCCCCTGTTTACACTATGGGCAGCCAATCAGTAGCCCTGTTTACACTATGGGCCAAACCTGGCGCTTGGACGTAGTTCCTGGCGCAGGGAGCATTTCCACAGTACTGGGCTGGGCTTGAACAGGGCTGATCTAGAAACTCAAGCCCTAGCAACAAGCATAGTGCAGCGGTCAGGGACAGCGGGCCAAGACCTGGTGCTTACACGTCATGATGAATGGGTACTGTTTCTGTTTATGGTTCTGTTTATGCTAGTTAGAAAAATGGGGCTAACCTACCTATCTGCTAACTACTGTATCTAACTAATGCGATTTATATAATTAAAAGATATTTAACAGACTCGTTTACTGTGTTATTTTCATTACTCAAGATTTCTAATAAGACCCTTGTCTTGTCGAAAACGGTGTGTGCCTATTCGCAATTTTTTTCCCTTTTGTCTTGCAGGTGTTTTGACTCCCTTTACATGATTCAGAATGGCAAACTCAGAACTGCTTCCAAATATATTACAACCTTAATGTACAGTGTGGATATAATAAGTAGGATTGCTCAATTATTTGATGTATTGCCAGCGGTTTTGCTCAGTTTTGTTTGTCTGTCCATACAAAGTGGTGAACTGGTTGTGGCTGTTTTTGTGGTTGGTTCCATGGCCCATTGTGTAAAGGCATCAGGAACTCTAACCCTGGTGCATGTAGCCCAGGACAAAGTTCCTGAGATGAAGGCCCACGGTGTAGACAAGGCCAATGGCTGTATCTACACCTGTTGCCACAGCTGTCTCCTATGCTGTAGCCACAGGCTCACTAGTCAGATGTGAACATTACCTGAACAGCAGGGGCAGCAGAGAGCGCCTCGGTGAAGCAGATCATGCACATGTCATCTGCATCCTGCTTCAGGCAGCTAGTGCTCTTATCACAGCCGTGCAGGCAGGGCAGGCACAGCTCCTCGTTCTTCACACCCCCGCAAGGGTGCCCACACGGTTGGGTCTTACTGCACGCCATCTTAGCATACTCCTTTAAGGGCACACACACCACACACAAACAGTAAGAGTGAGTAAGTAGGGATATGTGATTCTATTTCTTCAATGTGTAGTGATATGTTTCTGTGCCTGTACCTGGCAGTCAGGGTCGGCGCACACACTGCCTACGGAGGAGAGCTCTGTGCCGTTCCTTGTTCCACAAAAACGACACGCATCAGAACTAGACGCAGGTTTACCTAAAGAACAATGAAAAATACTTTTGTTTACAAACTGAACAAGAAAATAGGGCTTGTGGAACAAAGCTCAACTACCCTAAGGTTTTGACTAGACCACAGCCATCAAAATCAATGATTTTTGGCAAATGTATAAATCTCCTCAGAGGTAGTAAGAAGACATAAAGGCAACCTGTGTGTTCTCGAAATTCTACCATGGCCTTCATGGTTTTTGAGTCTGCCAGTGCCATCAACCAGAAGAGCTTCGTCCGCCCACAGCCTTCATGGAGGTCCACCTTGATAGCCTCCTCCTCCTCCTTGAACACCTGCATCCAACCAGAGGGAGGAAGAATCACCAAGGTTACGGTTAAGGTATTTGGCTAACTCCCTGAAGTGACTTACAAAACATATTAGATTAAGAAAAACATAGAATATCACCAGCCAAAAATAACGCAATACAAAAAAAATGTGGAAATAGTAAAAATAACAAATATTAACATACTACTTCTACTACTAACACGGATTACAGCTACTATTAATTAAAACAATTCCTAATTCATTCATATGATTAAATGCAGTTGGTGGTAAATCATGAGTTCTGGTGCAGATATCCCACAGATTGATGTGGTTATGGATCGGGGCCCAGGATGCTAACCTGTCTCTGATGAGATCGTGTACGGCGGTGCAGGTGGAGGAAGCGGTCGCAGTCAGTGCACAGGTTGCCACACACGTTACACAAGATGATGGCAGCAGTCTCCCCGTCATCATGATTATCACACATGGGCTGGAAGAGAGGTCAGAAGAGAGAAAAGTCAACGTTTATTGACTTTCAGAAAAGTGGTAGAGCTGAATTTCTAAGAAACAACACAGATGTATTAGCCTGACAATGTCATACTCATAATTCTAGTCAGAATATGAGTCTGATACCGCTCCAATGGGCTGTGATTATGGGGCGTGTTTCAACCGAACCAGGAGAAAAAATGCCTCTTCGCTCAATTGGTTACCTACAACCAATCAGAACAACGTAGTATGTGACCAGGGCCAGCTGATAAATTAAACTTTTACCGGATCCCGTAGGAAGGAAGGCAAAAACATCTTTTCGATTGACAAATGCCTTGATCGCGTTTCTCTGTTCCTCTTTCAAAATGAATGCACTGTCAATGTCTAAATGGACTCGAATCTATACATTTCAGCTCTCGAGCGGCAGCCATGTTTGTTGAAAACGAATTCAACCCGTGTGTTGGTGACGCGGTTGATTACGTTACTGTTGCTCATCTGTCCATCATCGTATAAAGCCCGCCTTGACAATTTGATTGGTCCGGCAATTTCTGTTCGCAGATAATTTCTCCCTAATGGAGCGACACCAGACCGAACTTCCCGACTTCAAATGTTGTGGGCGGGGCTAAGTTCGGTCTGGTATCCAGGCTACAGATGTATGAGGATGAAACACAGATGTATAAGGCTAGGAGTACCATCTGTTTCTGCTGCCCATCTTTCCCCATCCAGCGGCCTGAGGACAAGCGATCCACATGGTCCTGGTCCAGCACACACAGAGAGGCCAGGGCCAGCCACAGCTACGGGACACAGAAGAGGGCAGTGTCAATCAGGAGCCTTAAAATGAGCTCACCCGCCTCTGCAAACACTCATTGCTCTTTGTGAGCAGTCATCTTTTGTTGGGAGTCAGTTTCACTTAAAGAGGGAATTTCATCACATTATGTTTTATTGAAAGACAAAATACACTGGATGTTGTGGTTGAGATTGTATAGTGAAGTTGTGATAGAGATTGTATAGTGAAGTTGTGGTTGTATAGTGAAGTTGTGGTTGAGATTGTATATTGAAGTTGTGGTTGAGATTGTATAGTGAAGTTGTGGTTGTATAGTGCAGTTGTGGTTGAGATTGTATAGTGCAGTTGTGGTTGAGATTGTATAGTGAAGTTGTGGTTGAGGTTGTATAGTGAAGTTGTGGTTGAGGTTGTATAGTGAAGTTGTGGTTGAGATTGTATAGTGAAGTTGTGGTTGAATAGTGAAGTTGTGGTTGAGGTTGAGATTGTATAGTGAAGTTGTGGTTGAGGTTGTATAGTGAAGTTGTGGTTGAGATTGTATAGTGAAGTTGTGGTTGAATAGTGAAGTTGTGGTTGAGATTGTATAGTGAAGTTGTGGTTGAGGTTGTGTAGTGAAGTTGTGGTTGAGATTGTATAGTGAAGTTGTGGTTGAGGTTGAGGTTGTATAGTGAAGTTGTGGTTGAGGTTGTATAGTGAAGTTGTGGTTGAGGTTGTATAGTGCAGTTGTGGTTGAGGTTGTGTAGTGAAGTTGTGGTTGAGATTGTATAGTGAAGTTGAGGTTGTATAGTGAAGTTGTGGTTGAGATTGTATAGTGAAGTTGTGGTTGAATAGTGCAGTTGTGGTTGAGGTTGTATAGTGCATACCCGTGTTGTGGCTATGCAGCGTACTGGGAGGCGATGGTCCTCCTCCATCTTGGTGAGTGCAATGATAGCCTCAGCAATGGCATTCTTTGTCACTCTGGACCAGGCTTCTGAGAGATGCCCCTGAGGAGAGCAAATACAAACTGATTATTACTATATAGAAATGAACAGTGGTGAGCACCAACATACTAATCAAAGCTTAGAAGAATTTCCCTGCCAGTCATGAATAAAATGATTGTGTTTGGGTAAGGGGACGGGGGAAACCACAGCTGTATTCATATAACATTTTAGGATGTTATCTTATGAACCAATTTACTTAAAGTTCCTGGCTAAAAGTTCTCCTAAATCCTATTCACCATGCTGCTGGGACCAACTTTTACTAAGGAGAAGCGAGAGCTCCGAGGCTAAGAGACTCTATTGCTATGGCTGAGGTCAAGTGTCATGCATGAGCATGCTTTCAATATCCACAGTGATTAGTTGATGAGTTACAGGTCTGCGCTGGTGAGTAGGCATGCGTTACATACTGCAAAGAGCGATACATAAAAAAAATACAGTTGCAATCGAAAATATTCAAACCCTTCACCACAAAAGTTATAGTGATGTGAATGGAGGTTAACGGTCACATGACAAAAGCCTAAATAAACAACAAAACATATGTTTTGATAAATATTTATGTTTTGATAAATATTTATGTTTTGATAAATATTTGAGTTACTTGGTGAACATAAATAGACTTAACTGAGTTTAAATGAAAAATGTTTTGTTACCAGCAAATACTACATCATACATTTTCTTTTCTGTTGTTTTTATGTATCACTCAACTGATAAAGACGTTATCCAAAGCAAAATCTAACTCTTTGAAAAAACAATCTTTGGGGAGATGAATATATCCAATTGCAAATATAAATATGGCAAACAACTTAAATACGAGAGGAATAGGCTGGGTATCTTTGCACAATTTTGATGACACATTTGTGTAGACGGGATGTCATTTCATTTCACACAAAAAGAAGCGAGGCGCTAATTCTGCATCTGCATTCCAGACATTGCGACGTGGAATGACAGCAACTACAATTTCCCGTTTTACGTGAGTTAGGAGTTTCCTCAACTACTTCTTAATTCTCCCAGACTTAGAGCCTGTCCACACGAAAACGGCATTAGCCGAAAACGGGCACGCCGTGTGTTGGGTCCCCGAATCCGGAACTTTTTGGATCCAGGCTCCAGAGTGGATCCATTTTCTGACACAATGTTGTCATTGCCTTACGTGAACGCCCCACGCCCCGCCTCGCAACCTCAGCCTGAACCCTTAACCCCGCTGCGTCAGTTCATAAACTAAATCGATGTTGTTAAGAAGGTGGTTAGGAAAGGGATGCCATTACCAAGCCACACTTTAATCTACCACTGTTTCATCTATTTGCATCAGACCATTGTTCAAAACAGGTTTTTAAAAGTGTCAGCAATAGCCTTTATGAGCAAATCTGACATGAAAAGATTTTTTATTCTAGACGGAAGTTTCAAAGCGGTGACTTAACACAAACGAGGGTTATGGTGAAGTGCGCGATTCTAACTAGTCCTGTTTGAGTGCTCACAGGCTCACAATAGGTTCACGTTAGGCTGTGGTAACAGTGATTTCAGGTGGTGGAGAAGTCGTTCAGCAATCGGAAGATTTCTAGATGGATCCCGACTTCTGTCACTTTATGCGCATGCTCTATGTCGTCTTCTCCGTTTTCTTTAGTTGTCTGTAGCAGTGTTACAGCGCCACCAAGAGGCCTGGCAGATATACTACAGCGTTTTCAGCCGCTCCGCTCTAGCGTTTCCATGTGTACGCAGACATTTCTTGACACGGCGCCGTGTTTACGAGATTCAAAAAAGTACCGTTTCGGAAAAAAGACTGGATTGGTTGAAACTGGATTTGTGTTGACAGGGCCTTAGGTGCTAGTTTAAGCGCTCAGAAGTTTTGTGAATTACTCTTTGGTGAAAAAATTAGGAGTGCCAAAGTTAGGACTGACTCACCCATTATTATTTCTACGAAATTGGCAAGTCACTTCATAAGAAGATGATAGCATGTTACTCACAGCAGCCATGTCTTTGACCAACTTAATGATAATCTCCGCAATCTGTGGAGGTGTGGAGCCCTTCATCCACCAGTGACTCTCCCCTTTCCGATATGTATAGCTTTACAAAGAGAGCGAAAGAAGAGATGCAGAATTGTCTGGTTGTTATTTTCATTACACACGGTTTCAAATGTCCAAGGCAAAATATGTAATATTTAAGCATATGGTACATAACAGTATTCATTAGTCAGACAGACACTTAGTATAACCATGCATTGAGTGTTGAATGCTGGAACCTGGAGTTGAAGATCATGGGTAGAGTAACCGTGGTGATGCCCTTCCCTGCAGTGGTGCCAGCTGTACCCACAACAGCGCTGCCCTTGGCTTTGAGCTGTACAGTCAGCGATTTGGCAATGCAGCCAAGAAACATGTCCAGGATTCCAAACTTGTTCCAGTCACCCTTCTCTGTGGAGTGAATGATATCACTGATGTCGGCTGGTGGTAAGGCCTTGACACCAATAATGCTAGCCAGGCGAACAGGTGTTACTTCTGGGAGGACACGCCTCAGCAGGGAGGTCACCTTGAAAAGCAGAGGAAACACATGTGCATTAACAAAAGTATGCAGGGAACAGTGAAAGAACTTAACACAAGAATCAAAGCTGTGGACTTAATGTGGGGTGGCGGGAACCGCCCTGGATGTACAGACCCAGATCAGGGTAAGTGTTGCAGCTTGGATGTGAGCCCTAAAGGAAGCATTATGGAGTTTTGGTCTAAAACTAGCGAGCTACCAACCTACCTAAAAGCATGCAAAAACCTTGAAAACAACACCAACAGACCAGTTGGCACTGATAAAAGCTTGCTAACATGCTAATTGGCCTAACACTATTTCACTAGGGCACTACTGGTAACTGGTGGCTTTTGAATATATAGGTGAAATTGTGAAACTGTGACTGTTTTTTTTTTTTTTTTACATTTTCATTAAAGGATTTCAATGGTTTTTATTTCATTGTTTTGTTTCATGATCCGATTTCTCTGTGACCATGCCAAATGGCTGCATTTAAATGTTTACTGTGAGCAGCCAGGCCTTCCTGTTTGCAATCCACATTCTAGGTGGCCCCTGATACAGTTTATGTCATGTATTATATCATGCACACACGGGAGCTGAAATTAGTTCAGCTTAACTTTTCCCATTCATTCTATACGTAAGCCACAGAGACAACAGCGGAGCCAAGCCTAAGACCTTTGAGAACTGAGGTTTTATGGATTTGGAAATTGAGATTCCAAGACTGAGACTGAGAAGATGCACCATGACCCTATCGGGGCTTTAACCTGAACCTTCAGATTGCAAGACAACACCTTGCAACTGAGCCACCAGGAAAACCAACCTCCCTTAAATTGTATGCAGTGAAAAGAAAAAGAAAATGGAAGTGTGAAATGAAAGGCCAGAAAGTTCTTGAAACACAGGATACATTATGTATTGCACAATTTGATACATATTAGCGATATGGCACTGAAAGCTGCTGATACAGACCCTGATCATTCCATTGTTTGGGGTCAAATGGGATAAGGACTCAAAACTTGGGTAATTGCCAACACTTGAGAAAATCATATTTTCATATATTACTATTTGTAATCTCAGAGCTTATGTCGGGATTCGAACGGCATGTGCATCCTTGATTTCATCGGCCAAATTCACACGCTCAAACTGCATTTGGCCAAAAGACACAAAGTTTCTGAAGAATGTAGAGTATGTTTCTAGTATATAGGACGTGCATACATACCTGTCTCTGCACGCGAGGTGAAGCAGTGTGCAACAATGAGAAGAGATCCTGTAATAGGGTGAGCTGCTGGGCCAGGTACTGCCGGCCTACATTTGAACCGCTCAACGCTAGCACCATGGACAGCAGCTCAAAGCAGTATGCATCTGATGATGCGTCATCGTCGCTGGGCTGGGAGTTGGCATTCTCTTTGCTTGAGATGGCGTGCTCCCACTCCTCTCGCACACGTGTAGCTTCCATGCGGATGGCCTGAACGATGTGGGCACACACCTGAGGACATCAAAAAGGACATCCAAATGACAATATATATTAATATCTAAGTTAACCCTGTTAACTCTGTAAAGACTGACACATCAATGTTGGCCAGGAAATTGATGCCAGGGCCAAAATACAGTGAAAATTGGGTTGAGGCCAATGAAGCTCTTTGCAAATGAATCAAGAAACAATGAATTGTCACCACACAAAATTTGTAAAAAAAAAAAACGTTTGCCATGACAGTGCGCCATGAGTGCGTGGTTGAATTGGGTGTGTCTGGGCAGGGACAAGTGTGGTTGAATTGGGTGTGTCTGGGCAGGGACAAGTGTGGTTGAATTGGGTGTGTCTTGGCAGGGACAAGTGTGGTTGAATTGGGTGTGTCTGGGCAGGGACAAGTGTGGTTGAATTGGGTGTGTCTGGGCAGGGACAAGTGTCAACATTGAGAAGGTGGAATCCTCCATCCCCATGGGTTTTCCTATCGGATGATGCTGAACTCTACTTGAAATACTTCAACTTTGCCTTTTTTAACTGTACTGGCCCATTACACTGAACCAATGCCTTACATTATTCAAAAGCTGTTCACTGCACTTCTAAACTAAGGTACTACATTACATACTTTGAAAAGGTCTATCACACAAAAAACGTTATAAAGGTATAAGAGAATGATGTAATATCATATTATCACAATAATGGTATATAGTATTATCCTGTTGCCCAGGCCCAAATTCACATACCTGTTTCTGTAGGTTGGTGAGCTTGCTCCTACTGAAGATAATCCCCACCATATGCTCCTTTAAGTCTGCATCTGATGGAGCCTAAAAACCAAAAGACACACAAGAAGATTTGAATCTATGTTATCACAAGTAACAATAGGAAGCGATTCCATACATTGATTCCACATAGGAGGATCCAGTTAAAGGATCTGACCTTATCCTCTCCCTCTGGGGAAGAAAGCAGGTTCTTCTCCTCCTGTTCTGGGGTGGGTTCAGAATCTCCACATATCAGCTTTCCAAACACCTAAAGAACATTATATAAACAACATAAGCGGTATTACTCAAGGAAGTTATAATTCATAAATCCACATTGTAATAATCTGTAATAATAATGGTCAAGATGCTGGATTCTGGAGATATTCACATTCAATTGAAATGGTTATGTGAAGGATGTGTTAAATAACACAGTGCCAGCCATGAGTCACCTACATAAACATCACACATCCATTTAGCATTCTTCATGGTATAGCAAAGGGAGAGAGCAGTGATCCCACCAGATCTCCAAGCCTCTTTGGTGTTGTGGTCAGTGTGCAGGTTTGTTACTCTGTAGACAGGGGTTCGAGGCCGGGCGGGGCGACTACTCTCTCACTAAATATGTTGCCAGAATCAATCGATTATCTTGGGATGTTGTGAAACTAGTCCGATTGGTGGTCGCTCCATCTCACAGCTTAATGGACTGCTGTTAACATTATTTAAATGATGTTAACATCATGGTGCTGTTTATCACAGGGCACTTTAAGATGTCTATCAGAGTTCATGCCTTGCTGTTAATCTGTTATCTGTTCCTTGAATAGAGACACAGAGCTTGGGGTCACTGAACCAAGCGCTCCATTTTTGCCTTTATTTGTCCTTTCTAATTCCTTTTTCGCCTCCAGTACCATTTTTTGGTCTTTGTCGAGCAGTAGGCTCCTATGCCAGGTTTGTTTTAGCTAGTACACACTTTTTTTTTATCTGGATCTGGAAGTCCCATACAGGGCAAAAGTTTGGGCATCCCTGAGGAAAAACGTATTTATTGATTTCTGTAGTGAAATGAAGTAAATATAACCCCTGTGGCAAAAAGACATTTAAGACTGAATTTCTTCATATGATAATGCACTATTACTTTTTATTTCATGAACCTAAAAACAGAAAAAACTGAACAGTAATCATGGCTAAATAAAGAATGGATTAAAGTTACAGATCTGTTGTTTCACCAAAGGTGTTTATGGAGGAAAAGGAGCAGCATTTGATGAGAGGAACACAACTGTGGAAGTATCTATTCTGAGTTGTGGTTGCCTAGCAGCCATTGGTCCAGGAATCATCATATAAATAGATGGAATAACAGATTCCACTAAATATCGGGAAATTCTGGATGCGATTGTCATGAAATTACCATTCTGGAAAATTCTGAATGCAAATGTAATTTGTATCAATTTTTAAGTGAATTAAATGGAAATGAATGCCGCATTAATATCTGAAGAAAAACGTAACGTTTACTGTTTGTTGCAGGGTTTATTTACTTCTTTTCACTTCAGAAGACATTTTTTTTTTTCCAAAGGGGTGTCTAAATCTCTGCATACAACTGAAGCGGTGTGTACTTATGTGTAGTTATTTACAAGTACATAATCATTACACTATAAGTAGCTGATAGAGTTAAATCTTCCATCATATCTTCTATAATTCATATAATCAAAGGCAAATCATCTATTTGCTGAAAATAAACTTCATATAACAAGGGAAGACAGGCAGGGCCAACCAACCTGTGAGGTGATGAGGCGGAATACGCGAAGGGTCTCAGCTTCACAGTTCTTTTGCTGAGCAATGCCGGCAGAAATCTGCCCAGCTATTTTGATGGTCTCGCCATCCTTCCAGCCGAGCACCTTGACTTGCCGCACACGAAGTGTATTCTCAGGACCCTTCAGCTCAATCCTGATCACATGGTGGTCCCCTCCTGGAAGCTCACTGCTCACCCAGCCTATGTGACGAGAGTCCAGGTCCATCTGGAACATTAGAGAATAAAGGGTTAAGGTGACTAGAGCCAGTCTAATGATGGACATAGACATCTACATGGTAAGAAAAAGTTAAGGGATGCTTGATAAAACAAGTCCATACCTGCTTAATTCTGCAGAGGTCTTCAACAGTCTTCCCACACAAAAATGCCATAGATGTGACCTTGTTCTAAACATTTGAAAAGAAAAGACAAAAGACCATTCAGGGTAAATATATTCAAAATAATTTATACAAATAATGACACTCACTCACTCCAGCAAACACAAAACATCCCAAGGCTACAATATAGTTGAATAGCCAACACAGCACATTGATCACTTGGAAAAAAAAAACAAAAAAAAAACACATGGCTTATTTCTAACCAGGAAATCCTGAGTGGCACATTATCAACCTTAAATGTCACATCAAATGTAGAGGTGCATTTTCTTACCCCTATGTCTCGAGAATTGTCTATGTGAACACAGGCATAGGCTGCATTGATGCCTTTGACACAGTTTATGGTGATGCTCTTGGTCTTGTTCTTATCCTCATCTCCTGACTCCCAGAAAGTCTCTGTGGAACCATCGGTCAGGCTACCGATCATAGCAGGTCGTGAAGATGTCTTCATGTCCACAACATTGGTCAGGTCCTTCAAACAGGTCACCACACAAATCTCCTGCATGTACAGACAGCAATGAATCAAAGCCTTAGTGTATGTCTGACTTCAAGAATAACAGTCTTACATCAAGAATAAGTGTCTTACATCAAGAATAAGTGTCACCCTCCTACCTGACTAATGGCTTCATATCCTGACTGGACGCTGATGTTGAAGCTCTCTTCACTGTCTCCATCATCAGATTTGGACAGGATATTGTTAATGTGGTGGAAGACGTTGCTTTGGTGCAGGAACTGGTGATCAGATTGCTTAAACTTCAGGCTCCAGCACCTTCAAAGAGGGATTTGTGTTAGTATTCCTATTCAATTTCCATTCACATATGCATGCAGAGCAACAAACTTTACTTAACCAGACAAGTGAACCATATGTTGATTTCAACAACACAATCACTGACAAGACATTTGTTGACAGTAGAGCCCTGCTTCCTGCGTTGGAAGTCTTGGGCACATCTCACTAATGTGGAAGACCATAACTGCATGCTTAAGTCTCACATTGTACATTACTGAGACGCACAATTTGAATTATTGGGGGTAAAAAGAATATTTTCTTCTCAACAAAACCACAAAAGGACACCCATATAGAAACCCAAGCTGAGGAACTCTATCAACGACAAAATAATACAAAAATTGCATGAAAGAAAGCATTTAAAAAACGACATACTTAATTGGGGCAAGGGGAAGGGTTTCTCAAGACTGCAGCTGAATTGTAAGTAGCTGTTTGAGTTCAAATTTGAGTTGCTGTCAGTGTCTGGACCAGTAGCTTGATTGAGCACATGAACCTGTAATCTAGAGGGGCCAACTAAGATATCAGCAATGATGTTTGCTCTCATGTCGTTTTAATTGGATTGGCCTGATTTTTTGTGCCACACAGGGAAGCTGCTCCCACAACAGCTCAATACGATTAAGATCTTGTGAATGTACTGGCCAATCCATTACAGAGTATCAGTTCACTGCTACTTCCCTAAATCAGTGAATGATCTGGAGCAGTGCTTTGGGTTATTGTCCTCTTGTAGGCTGAAACTAACTTGAATAAAGCGCCGTCCACAGGCAAATAGTGCTCCTTGTTCAAGATTCCTTTTACTCTGTCCAAATGTGCCACTTTAGCAGCATGAAGGCTCTCACAGAGCATCAGATCTCATCTTTTCATCTATTCTGCACCACACACATGTTCTCCTCTATGACATCTCACACTTAGACTCTCCTCTCTGACATCTCACACTTAGACTTGTGTCCAGAACACCTCTCCCCAATCTTCTCCTCTATGACATCTCACACTTAAGACTCTCCTCTCTGACATCTCACACTTAGACTTGTGTCCAGAACACCTCTCCCCAATCTTCTCCTCTCTGACATCTCACACTTAGACTTGTGTCCAGAACACCTCTCCCCAATCTTCATCCATCCAGAGTCTATGTTCTATTGTCTAGTTTCATCTTTTCAGTTAATTGACCAGTCACAGACATGGATTGGAGATTTTTTTGTGGAATCATCTCAACAATGTTGAAGATGAGACTTTTTTGTGGGTCCTTTTTTAATAAAGCTGCCAGCTGAGGACCACAGCTCTTTCTGAAACTAAAGACTTAATCCTCACTTTTAGTGTTGTGCACAGTTGTGGCCTCACCCTTCACTTCCTGTCCTGATCACAGCTGAGAGGACAGTGAAGGACAGGGGGCACGCTTTGGAACAGGCGTGTGTGTTCATGATGAAGCTCATCAAATGCACTCAACTTTTGATTTATTCACTTTTTATTATCAATTATGTTCTTTACTTTTTTTATACAAAAAAAAATCTATTTTTAATCATATTTTTATCTGTTCACTTTGTCTTTATCATTATCTTTCCTTTGGATGTTTGTTTTGCTCTTTCACATTGAATTGCCTCTGTGTATGAAATGTGCTATATGAATAAACTTGCCTAGCCTTGTCGACTTGCAAGGTATCTCAGAGTGATGAAGTAAAAATAATGCATTATTTTAGACTGCTCCTGAAGTTAATATTAGCCGAGAGGATAAAATAATTTGCACCAGATAATAATAATCACAGATGTGGCACAAGATGCTGGAAAGAAGACTTGCATTCTGATAAATGCAGTGATGATGGCAAAAGGACGCAGTGAGGACAAGAACCTGCATGTCAGGAATTAAGAATGGCTCCTACCTGAGGGCCATCTGTTGTAATGAGCTGCCACTAGGCAATGACATCATGAGGTCAGAGATGGTTTGCAGCAGACGATGAAAGGTATGAGGAAGAGGGTTGGCTGCCTCTCCAGCAATAACAATATCTGAGAGAGGATGTTCGCACACTCCTAGGTCCTTCTCCTGCTGAAAAAAAGAAATACATCTTTATTTACATATTTATATGTACACAAGAACAATTTTGACAGCAAGTTCTACTCAATTCTTATGTTTGTATGCATTTTTTGATATTTAGAAGTGACATGTCAGTGGTAATGAATGTAGAGACATGAACAATGGTTGGAATCTGGAGTGGGACTGTGCTTCACACAACACAGATGGCTCAGCTACTATTACAGTCGCCCCCTAAAACCTCACTCCCATCCAGATCATGGCTCCCATGGAATCAGTTTTAAGAGAACCACAGCCCCAAGGAGGCTAAAAAGCATGGATGCTAAGCCTTGAGTTTACTCACTGTGCAGCTCCCACCAACTAGCTACAGTTACACCAGCAAAATAGTCAAGATTTTTGGGGTTCCGAATTAAAATGATCTCAACTTTGAAGTGACGACTGAGGCGATTACTAATGGGATTGAAGGTTAGTGTTGAATGACAAATTATAACAGGACTGGGTTCTCCAAAAGTTACCAGCAAGGAAATAACATCCACAACCATAGTCTTTCCATTATACTTTATATATATATACAAACTTGGTATATGTATTACAGAGAAAATAAAAAAAATAAAAAATAAAATAAAATAAACGTGGGTGAAATGCTTCCAGTTCACTGTTGACATGTGATTACAGACAAGCGACAAACTCGCTGGCCTACTTAGTATTTCAATCAGAGTTTGGAATGCTCACCGGCACTGAACGCTCAGGTAAAAAGCGCTGGGTGACGAGTGAATTGCTTTATATATGTACGGGGCTTAAGCCTGGAGAGGAGAACTGTCTCTGCTGGCATGTATACGTCTTTTCACTTCACAAGTTAGTGACGAACTGAACATGTTTTATCTCACTACCAACTATATTTTACTGCCGCAGTTTTTGCAAATATTTTTGTTCATAACATTTGTTTGTTTGTATTTATATGTAGCCTAAATGTAAGGTTGTAAGTTGAGTGAAATATAGATTATTATTGTAACCATTTTTACAGGTGCAGTACACAGGATCAGGACGGACGTGTCAGAGCAGGAGTGGGTATCGATATCTCAAAAGGACTAGAAGCAGAAACAGTGCCAAAAACAGGTGGAATAAGAATAATTAATAAATAAAACTGGATTGTGTTTGATGTTGAGCTTCCATTGTTTATATATTACTTCCGTTGCATTTCAAAAACGGACATTGTTCTTATTTAAATCACATTATTAACACCGATTTGGCAGTTTGCTCGCTACCTTAGCTATCTCATTTGTAATCGTTGTAATGGTGTTTAAGTAAATGCAAGTAACGCAACCATCATTAATCAAATCAAACTTTATTTATATAGCACATTTCATACCAAGAGACAACACAATGCGATTGACAAAAGGAAAATATCATTCTATCACTATAGCCCATTATAGCTACTACACCAGTCAAACTCAAGCGGGTCACAACCAGCAATGTTATCTGACATCAGTAATGGGCCAAGATAGGAATGGACGACAAAACTCGTTGTAATGTATGTTTACCTCCATTTATTACAATGTTTAAACATTGTTTTCTCATTAAATCATTGTATTGGGTGACCTATGTCTTTAATAGAAACACAACATTCAAATAAACTACACCTGCAATGTTGTCACTTTTGGAATCTCTTTCCTGATACGGGTGTATTTGTGCCAATTGTGAAACCATGCCTACAGAGCCTAAGAATATATGCTGCAGGGACATGCCACAGGTAGAATACATTCTTTGTGAATGACATTGTAATTATGCAGTCATCATCTGTTCTATATTCCATATCACTTACCCTTTCAAATTCTGAAAATACCTGTGTGCTTGAATGTGTTCTCACTACAGAATGCATTCAACACATATAGAGCAGACTATGGGCCTTTATGTTTTTGTAATTTCATTGTCGGTCATTTCTGTAATACGAATACGACTAAGGAAGAAAATACAATAAATGACTGTTCCCTCTGTCTTATTTTGTTTACTGCTCATCTTACATGTGTCAACTGTTAACATGTCACATACCAGACACTGAAAGCACATAAAACTTTATATAGACTTTTATTGTCAGAAAGACTGTCATTTCAAATGCCACCCAGCTTTTTAAACATAGTTATTCAATGCACTGGCTGGTACGGAAGAGCTGATTGTCTTTTTTGTATTACCTATATACAGACAAAGATCAGTAGCCATACCAGAAAAAAAAGATAAAATGTGTATCACCATTTATTGTTCCCTAAGTACCATGCACCCTTTGCTCGGCCATTACAGGTCTTTGGTACACAGAAGCTTAGTAAGCTGGAAACCCATTACAGGTCTTTGGTACACAGAAGCTTAGTAAGCTGGCTTTCTGGGCCAGAGAATCTGAGTAGTGCTGCCCTCCTGTGTGGTGCTACGGATACGGAGAGAGTTCCCTGATGCTCAAGGAAGGAACGTGGGATTCAGACCGGCCCTTCATTGAACCATGACACAAAGCTGGCTATCACTTCCAACTTGTCTGGTTTGTCAAACTGGGCAGAGAGATCTTCGGGGATGGGGAACTCCAGCACCTCATCCACATATGGGGCCGGGTCCTGAAAAACCTTGTCAAAGAAAACAAATTGTATAGTTTTTTTAATAATCCAATAACCTTGTTGCAGTGTTGCACATTTTTCACTTTTTAGTATTTATCTTATTTCCATGATTCGATTTAATATAAAGACCATTTAAAGAACATGAAGTAAAAGTATTTGAAGAAATGTATCCAATTAGAACTACTATCATACTGTACATTTATTTGAATTCTACACAAGTGTAGGTACAATAACACTGACCTACTATGCATGCACTACTTGCATCTTTCTCAAAAATCCTTATCAAATAATCATACAGCAAGTATTTTTACTTGTGCTGGAATATGTCCAAAACCCTAAACACACCCACAGTGACAAATCGTTTTGGTAACTGCCGGTGAGTCTCTAAGTTCTTGAGTATGCTCTACTCATAAAGGCTCTTAACCACGCCATTCATGAACAAATAAGTGCCCCGTCTAACATTTAAGTCAATGTAGTGTCGAAAGGTATCAATGGGAGAGCTAATGGTCTTGAACAATATATTCAGGGGGCCTGTTAGCAACCCCCACCATCCCAACACAAGCCCTTTTCACAAGGGAATGTCTATTTCACAGGAATCTTCATGCTGTTCGCGTTAGAATTTTTCGTTTTCATATGTACATGCTGACACAAATAACTCTCAACAGACATCCAACGCATTACTGTCCAAGTAAGCAAGTGTTCAACGTCATTAGTGACTGCACACACAGCAAACAGAGAAAAGAATCCTCAACACTGACCACATCATTAGCGACCGCATTGCTGGAGCTATACACCAGTTGGATGCCAGGGCTCTCAAACTAACGTACATACCCACACACAGCGAAAAAAGCCTGTTTGACAAATTCTACCTCACAGCAGAATACATTTCCACCAACCACTACATGATAGAGTGGCTAACCCCTACACCCAGCCTCTCATTTTACTATTAAAAACTATGGGAGCCAATGGATGCAGCAATTGACCCTAACAATTTTGAGAAAATTAACATTTAGCATTAACATACATCTATCCTAGGCTCTTACCTCAGCTGTAAGTGTTAGATTAACATACATCTATCCTAAGCTCTTACCTCAGCTGTAAGTGTTAGATTAACATACATCTATCCTAGGCTCTTACCTCAGCTGTAAGTGTTAGCTAGTGCTAAATGGGCAGAGGAACAAATACCAGAATTATTAAAATAAATACTTACATTTCCCCCGTCTGCAGTTCTGCGGCGGACAGTTGGTACTGATCCCTCTTTTAAGCACAACCTCATCGAGAGTCCAGCGTTATACAGTCAGATGAAAAGTGGTTAGCGCATACGGATGTGTGCTGTTCTGTGCAGCCGACCACGGAGCAATTGGAGTACCGAGTTTGCTTCATGGCGCTAGCTAGCGTATCCAGGAACAAAATGCCGCCGGATCGGGTGGTATGGGTGCGGTCCGAGGCCATGCAGAGAGACTCCATACATGGCGTTAGGGTGGTCTATTTCTAATGAGCGCCCCTTGGGACGTCACAGTGGGGAGAAAAAAGGGCTCACAGAATCGCAACTTTTCTGATATGGACAGCCCATAACAAACTGACTGGGTTGTCTTGTTTCAGCATTTTTGGGTTGGTAGGCATGCCAGATACCACAAATCTATGTGTAGATGTGAAATATTCATAATATCTCCCCTTTAAACAATGGGACATCAACGGAGCGAGGGCTTACTCTGAGTAAGTCCACCTTTCGCCTTCTTGAACACGTTCATTTAATGGTTGCAATTCCCACTGCAAGCATGTCAGAAGATTATCATTTATGGTACTAGGTCCCCAGAAGATCATTTCATCATTAGACTTAAACGTTTAGCTTCCATTCCCACATAAAACTAAATAAATGGTTTTCATTGTGAGTGGGAATGGGATTTTTGTGTGTGTGTGTGTGTGTGTGTGTGTGTGTGTGTGTGTGTGTGTGTGTGTGTGCATGGGGAGGGGGGAGGGTGTAAGTGTAGTAATTTTGCATGAAATGCCCATCCCTACTTCATACAACTTTTAAATGGCTAGTATTGCTCACACCACAACTACGGCATGACGTAATGTTCAAAAAAGTGCGCCTAATACATGAGTGCGTTCAATACACGGATTTGTTTTATAAAATTACATAAAATACTGTAATGCGTCTTATATACAGTGTGGCTAATAGTCGGGAAACGTTTTATAAGCTATACAAACTGTAACTTAACGTTTGTTTAACAGCGTTGGATTTTCTTGGGATTCCTTTGCTGATATTCAATTCAATTTTATTTATATAGCACCAAAACAATAGAATTGTCTCAAGGTGCTTTACAGAGCCCAGGGCCTGAACCCTCTTAGAGCAAGCACAATGGCGACAGGGGTAAGAAAAAAACTCCCTGTTAATCAGGAAGAAACCTTAAGCAGAAGCGCGGCACATAAGGGGGGACCCATCTGCTTGAGGTCGGCCGGGTATAATCTATATTAAATGGCAAATTGCCTATCTTGTGTTATTTCAGGTAGGAATGGTTGGAGAATGAAAATGAAAGGATTATACCATATGTGCAGAGTTAAAACAGATTGATAATGCAAGATCTCAGCTACTTGAATGACTGAGGGGCTTTTAAGCTTTTTAACTTTTGTGAAGAAGGAAAGAGCAATATTACCGTGGAACCACCTTGTTAAGGCGACCATGGTGATTGTGTGCGTCGTTGTTTGTCAGCACAGTAATAATGTAGGCTTTATAGAAAACAAACTTCACAATGATTGTAGCCTAAATGAAGTCATCACTTTACAGTGCTAGGGGCCGTCCCCACCAGTCTTGTGTCCTGTGTGGCTGAACTCTGAACCTTTAGTCTCATATATATAGAAGCGTTAGACTGTTTCAAAGTCATCATCTGTGCATTAACGAATGCGCCATTCCGCTTAATTGTAATTAATTGTTTTCACTGGCAATTTGTATCAATCAGTGTGACTAGTGCGGCCCTACGCCTAACCTGTTCCATATTGTCCTTGTTGGCTTTGCTCTCCTCATCCTCCTCTTCCTCCGGCTCAAAGGGTGAAGGGGTCAGAGATGCCACGAAATGCCACAGAATGTCATGGAGGGAGGTAGTCTGTATTACATTACACAACAGCCAGTTGAACGCCTGCAACACAACATAGACAGAAAAAAACTCAAGGCACTGAAACAATCTGATGTGGAAAAAGAAGAAACGTTCAATTATGTTTTCAAATGACAGAAAGGCTTAAGAGTTACCTCCATGGCAAAAACTCGGCAAGCCGACTTGCGTAGTGCATGCCTCATGGCAACCTCCAGGCCCTCCAAGTCGTGGTGCTGGATGACGAAGGCTAGCACAGGCCACTGGAAATTACGCTCACCTTTGCTAAGGGAGCCGTGAGCTGAGATCAGCCGAGAGAGCTCAGGAGAAGGGTGACGTAAGAGAGAGGAACCAACTTCTTTAGAGAGGGAGACAAAGAGATCAGGAGCAGTGGATCAAATTAAAGTGTATATGTCAAGATAAGCATGGGTATTCATTTGACATGTATGCACGGTATCAATCAGTTTAACTGATGGGTTAAAAAAAACAAAAAAAAAACATGTATAGACATTGGATTGTTTTGCTCAGTTAGAGAGCAACATCTCAACACTCCTCTGGTGACTTATAGCAGGTAGGAATACCCATTTATGGTATGACAACATCATTACTGGTCTATCATCATGTCCTATTGACCCCTAAGGCTTGACTCCAAACTTGGAGACAGCGCTTAAGCATCTGAACACAATCCTGTTGGAGGTACTAGTTTACCTGCATCCCCACTGTGAACCCTGCGTCTGGGAACAGCTTTGACTCTGGCTGGGGAAGAGTGCTGCTTGTCATACTCAGAGGCCACCACAGAGTAGGAACGCTGGAACACAGTCCTTTTGGCCGTGTCGCTGTCTGTGATGGGACTGGTCTCTAAACTATAGGGATAAAGTAAGTTTCTTAGGTAAGTTTGACATCACCAATAATTAAGTCTGGATGAAATACTGTACAGGATATTTAGCATATGATTAATCATTCTGAAGAGACCCATTACCTAGGAGGCATTGACTTCATGTTGGTCTCGGGCTCCTCAAATACGTTAGGACAGGCATCGGGTGTGACTGAAATGTAAGGTGCAGGGACTGATGTGGACCTCAGGTAGCGTAGCTCATCTTGAAACAAGCTGTCGTCCTGGTAGGACCCGAAGTTTTCAGTATGTTGCCTGTGAAGGTGTGCAAGACAGTATCAGTTTGACTCATTTAATGACATAAATATGCCTGAATACACACGCTTAATACATATATATCAACACATATGACATGACATTACAGTTGTGTAACATATGGGGTATTGTACCGTGCCAAGGTCTGCAAGTAGAGACAGCCAATTTTGTTGGGCATATCCTCAGAAACGCCCTCCTTAAGGCAGGGCAAGTGCCCATGGAAGGGCTTGGGTGGATGATGGCACAGCAGGCTGGGCTCTGCTGCACTGCTCAGGGACAGCAGGAAGAGGGCATTGGCGCGGATCACTTGGTGAGCTTCCATGGTGGGCAGCGCCCGCGGGGTCTTAACCTGCAGTGGCTTCTTCCTGGACTGCTTCACCTAGGATGTATTGATTGATTGTTTGTTATTGTGGTATTAGGGCCCATTTTTGAGGCCCATAGGCGAAAAAAAAACTCCAGGTGTGTCCCCGGGCTCCCCCCCAGATTTTTGCTTGTGTGCAACATAACCAAGTGTTAAGCGTTCTAGTGGCAATGCGCGGGACTACTACAGTTATAAATGTGTTAATAACTAGGTTGTTACATACATGACCTGTGATGACTGCATCAATTGTGACTGCACATAAAACACACCATTCCATGCTAATTAAAATAAAATAATGATTTGAGGATTTATCAGGTAAAGATTTCCAATAGAATCCTTGAATTTCAGTTTGAAAAAGAATTCTGAAGAATTATGTGGACAGACTTGCATAATAGGTCTGCTTCCACACAAAATGTTGAAACAATGTATGGAAAGGTTATGGGTATCCATTTCATATGCCGAGAGCTGTATTTCACATCTAGGACAGGTAGGTACCTTTTCTCTGGCTGCCGTCTGCTTCTCTCTGAGGTACTTCTCCCTGCAGCGATCACACACAAGGTACCAGGTGCTCCCACCAATGCCTCCGTCTCCACAATTACCAGCCCAACCCCCACAGAAATGGCCAATACTGTTATAACCTTGGCCTCCAGCATAACGACCACAACCTAACAAAAGACAGATGGTAGGTAAACATTAGTATTTGCTTCATTACTATAGAAATGAATCCCCTTTACATATGGGAGAACCGGTTACGACTGCTAAAGGGCTATTGAGTTCCTACCTGGATGCGCTTGTCTCATGTGGTAGGTGACTGGATAGGGATGGGACTCTCCACACAGTTCACAGATGGTGTCCTTCTCTGGGCCTCCCATGGCGAGTTGAGCCATCTCCCCAAACAAGTTTCCCCTGGGACGCACCTCTATCTTCTCTTTCTTCTTCTTTTCCTTTTTTGACTTCCTACTGTCCTTTTCGTTCTCCTTTTTCTTTAGGATAGCACTGGAACCTGGACTGGGGAAGATCATGTTCTGGGTAGCAGCTTTAATGGTCGCCATGGAGATGTCCTCCCAGAATGCCACCAGATGCTGCAGGGTGAGGGGCAAGATGGACTTTGATTTCATGGGAGAGTGACGGGTCATCTCATAGGACGACACGTGCTCTCCCTTGCCCTCCTCACACCTCTCCGGCAGCGGCGGCTCTTTGAGCATGGAGAGCACCTTGTTCTTATTGATGCTGCCCATCTTAGAGATGTCAGGCCCATGAGGGGAGATGTTGAACATGTTGAGAGCAGAGGAGATTTCCAGAGAGTGCCTGTTCTTAAGTTTGTTTTCCTTTGCGTCTATACTTTTCTGACAGGTAAGGGAACTGCGAATGGGAGCGTGCTCCTTGTTCAAGTCCGGATTAAATTTAAGGAAAGAGGAACAGGCCATGGCATCATGGACGATTCCCTCATGCCACAAGAAAGCAGCAAAAACAGCACGGGCACACTCTGCCACAGAGGGTGACATGGCCTGCTTGGCAGGCTCATGGCGCACAGTCTCCCCCTTAAAGAGTGGCACGGATTTGTCCTTTTTAGGGCGCAAATGTCTGCTTGAGGTTTTACGGCTAACTTTCGGTGAAGATCGGCTCTCCAGCTCTTCTTTCACAGGAGCCTTCCCAATGCTGAAATGCACCTTGCAGGAACCCTCATCGGCACTCTGCAGCTCAGCATTTTCATCATTTGTTTCATCGCTAGACAGCAAGGTGCCAGAGGTGCAAACCTCTACTACTTCACTGTGGAGGTTCTCCTGGACAACGTGGGGTGATGGCGTGCGGTTCTCCACATTGCTTCTACCTTTGCCACTTTCTTTAGGAGGGATTTTTGGCTTGGGTGAGGTGGACCTGCCTCTCAGAGGCTCCGTCAGTGGCACCTTCTTCTTCCGAAGGGTATCAGGGTCTAAAGTGTAGGAGTCAGACTTGGACCTCTCGCGAGGAGGGTCCAGCCGAGCCTTTGAACATGGACTACCTTTCAGAGGAAGATTCTTGTCATGGGGAGAAGTAGAGCGGGGAGAATTAGTGCAGGATGGGCTTGATCTACCGGAGTTGATGCCCTTCTGTTGTTTTGGAGAGGAGGAACGGGAACCTGGATTGGGCGATTCAGCCCGGAGGGTTGAAGTCCTTTCATCAGCCTTGAGGGCCTGAAGAGTGTTATGGTTGGGTGAGTGGGAACGGCTATGGCAGTCTGACTTCAGCTTTGCCGTGTCTGACTTCAAGATCAGGGCCTCACTGGCTGACAAGCTGTCGTTCTTGATTTTTGCGTGGTTGGAAAAATTCCGTCCAGAGTGGATGTCAGATTTAGTGAAGCATGTCTCTTGTCGCAGTTTCCCAGCCGGCAAAACAGGGCAGACGGTCAGGTTACCCCGGTCACCTGCACAGCATTAAAAGAGCACATATCTTAATGATGAGCAATATCAACATTATACCACATTAAGGTTTTCTACTTACTGTTTTACTCATTTAAAAGTGCAAAACAACCTCACAAATTCTACCAATTGAACCCATTCAAATGAACAAAATACACACAGCATGGGGGTTAAAGAACTCCTTAAACCATTAGAATTAAAAGAATGAAGTCAATCCATGAAATATTCAAACCCCCCTGCATCAAATTCAATCAAGAGATGTTTTTATTTTTAAATTAAAATGAAATAATTCAAATGTATATTTGTTTGATTAGAATAACAACACATTTTGGGCAAAACAAACAGAGAGAAGATAGTTTTGCCGAACAATAAAAAGAAAATAACCACCTTTTTTTTTTGCCATAAAATGTTTGTTCACCATATACCAGTACACTATAGGCCACATGTTTTAATGGTGCGTCCACACTAAAATCGTGTTGAGCACTTTTCTACACATAAAACGGTATTTATGAATATATACTTGCCAGGGAAAACACATGTACGTGTATCGCATCTCATCGTCACGTGTATATCATTTGCATGGTCTCCAGGTGGCATACACACTCTATTTGTGATTTGCAGATTGGCAACACCAAGACTAACTGTGGCAAGGCAAGTAGGGTATCCAGTCCGTGTATCAATATCTGCCGTCAAGAATTCTTGTGCACATATTGTTCCTTGTGTAAGCCTATTACTGTTGCAACTCAATTGTCAACGTATCTATTATGGCAGCTGTATCTGAAAAGATCACCCAGTTGACTTCAAAAGTAGAGGCCGGTACTAAAATGCATTTTGCACAATGTCAGATTTCCCTGACTGTACGTACTGGCTCCAAGAGTGGATGAGAAGTTTGTTCATTGAAAAACATTTCCAATAAATCAACACCCAAATGATTTGAGACTCCACCATGACACTTACAAACGTTGTAGCGCAATGGCGCAAATTGCACAAATGTATGCTTCTCTTCATTTAATATATTAGCCCTAATTTTACTTTGAACACAATCATGATCCTCAGGGCAGCTGACTCCTGCAAGATGAGCATTTCAGGTGCCTTTCGTGGGGAGGTTAACCTGGAAGATTTACATGCTAATCCAACCAATTTAAGGTGCATCTCAGGATAATTAAGGATAATTAGGATTAGTAAGGATAATTGTGGGAGTGGTTGTTAAGGTCGTTCACTATTCATTTCAATTTTGTTCACCCTGAGGTAGATTGATGGCTTAAAATGAGGGAATAATATGTGCCACAAGTGATCCAAACCTTCTAAGACTGTTGTTTGCCAGCCATCAACAGAACAGAAGACTACAAAAACATTATTTGCAGGCGATTGGGAAGATGAGCGAATTAATGTGACAGGCTGTAGCGGAGGTGTGTGCGTCAAAAAGGGGGGCGTGGCCGGAGCGGAGTTCAACGCAGACGTGACATTTTCTCAGTGGTTTCGTTTTTTATTTAATGTTTGTTCATCCTTGCGATCGTTGTTGTGCTTATTTGAAAGAAATACAGTCTTGCAAGGCAAAATACAGGGGAATTTGGGTGATTTTGATGCACAAAATGATGTTTCCGTCTGAAAGTTGCAATTCCGTTTTAAAGGGTACATTCCGCGAATTCCGTCCGTTTTCCGTTATCGCGGAAAATCATTGGCCCTATCTATCTATCTATATTTCTTTTAAGGACCTTGGTGAAATGGAATGAACAATGGGCTATAGTTACATATGTAAAAAAAGAAAAGGCTTAAACAGTGGTGGAAAGAAGTTCTGCACAAAACTGCATTTTAGGAAAGACGTGGGATGATGAAGTTACAGAAGCATAATGAACGCCACAGCATGCCTTAGCAGATAAACAAAGATAAACAATGATAAACAATGATAAACAATGATAAACAATGCACTTCGTAGTGTAATGAACGCCACAGCATGCCTTAGCAGATAAACAATGATAAACAATGATAAATAATGATAAACAATGATAAACAATGCACTTCGTAGTGTAATGAACGCCACAGCATGCCTTAGCAGATAAACAATGATAAACAATGATAAACAATGCACTTCGTAGTGTAATGAACGCCACAGCATGCCTTAGCAGATAAACAATGATAAACAATGATAAACAATGCACTTCGTAGTGTAATGAACGCCACAGCATGCCTTAGCAGATAAACAATGATAAACAATGCACCTCGTAGTGGAATGGCATTGCCACCTCAGTTTGCATTATTTGGATGCTGTGTCATTCATTATTCCTCACTCAATCACTTTTCTCCTGAAGCTACTAATAATTCCTAATAATCTTGTTCATTAAATAGCAGATCAACAGGAGAGCAGTTAGAAATCAGTGGATTCAAAAACTAAAGCTGATTTCAAGATGGGCATATGAGGAGGGGGTTACGTTTGTGACGAGAAGGACCATCAACTGAAGGAGAAGGACCATCAACAAAACATTTGGGCAGAGGGAAGGGATTTGTTAAAACACTAAGAGACAAATGAAATAAATATACATATATTAAAGATCCTGGATCAAACAAGCACCCCCACAGTCAAGGGTGCACACTTACTCAGAAGCTGTGGTTTCAGCTGAGGCGCCTGGGTAAGGGACTGTCCAAACACAAATGGACTGGTGACAAGGGAAGAGGAGGAAGATGAGGAAGAGGAGGAAGGTTTGGCAGCTTGTTCAAGTGCAGAGGGAGCTGGGAGGAAAGGTCCAGACTGAATAGAATTCAATATGGCACTCAGGCGGTAACCTGCAATATGGAAGACAATGGGAATACGGGAGCTTTTTCCTTCACCATCCTCCTATGGAAAGCACAGCACACAGACACCAGTCTGTTCCTCTCCTCTATGTGCAAATGTGCAAACAGCCGCACAGAAAGAAGGGAAAGAAGGGAGGTATTTGTGGGAGAGAGTGGGTACATAACACTGAGGGCCTCTTTTACTAACATTGCGAGCGCAGCTTAATCTGCGCCTTTGCCAAACCGCATATACCGCACAGTATTTTTCCGCATTTTTCGTGGTATTTAGAACCTTGTTGCGTAATACGTGATGCGTCTCCATATGCCGCAATTTGACGGCTTCATTTGACAGTATTGTTGAACACACGAAACACAGTGGTACCTCCTCTCCTGCTCTGTCTTGTCACTGTAAATCCATATTTGATGTATTCCTCATTGTATTTTCTTTTTCTTTTTTGACTTTGATTCCCTGTATCCTGTAAAGTTGTAGCTTTGGTGGAAGCCTGTCCCTGTCGTGGCAGTCTGTCCCTCTGTCACTCTCCTCACTAAAAACCAATCCATTGGTGCTTCTGACCAGCAAACTCGACGTGAGAACGAAATGTTAGCTAAGGACAGTAGATAACTTCAGTTGTTCACCAAAAGTATTACTTTTTCGACTAAACTTCAAAAGTACACGTAGGCTATGCTTAACTACAGATGCTTGTCAACTTTGCGCACGAGACTACGTTCTGAATAATATGCGTATGGTGTGACGTTAGGGATGCAATGCATTATCATTAGCAAATCACAAGCTACCCTAGACTGGATAGGTGCAAGGCTACATTCTGTCAGTGTGAATCTCCTTTGTATTATTTTGGACATATTTTTCTTATTTTAGATATTTTTTCACGATATTCAAGAGTAAACTGGAAATGTGTTGAAATATCAGAGCGAATTTATATATATATAAAAAAAAACAATGGTAAACTGATCAACATAGGTTCGTGTCGCGGACCCCCTGCAATGCCGTTGCGGACCACCAGGGGGCCGCGGACCCCCGGTTGAAAACCCCTGGTTTAAACCATACATGGAGCGGCAATTCTGGGTAAGACCTGGCCGGGACGATTTTTTTATATGCCTATATTAAATGATATATCAAATATAAACATTTAAACAAATAACATTTCTGATGTTCGTATTTTTCAAATTTCTCGCACACACAAAGTTTTCATTTAGCAGCTGATGTCATGCTAAAACACCTCTTGTTTCGTTACTAATACATAATTAGGCGCACTTTACGCATCTCCTCCCATCTCTTTGCGACGAACACCCACTTTCCCTTATACCCTCTCAGCAGCGGTAATCTGCGCTTTTACTCAGGTGCGCCTCCTTTGGAAATACAGTTTTATGTCTTTACCCGCAGAAATTACGCCTGAAATGGTCGCAATCCTGTTAGTAAATGAGGCCCTGAGTGTATGCAAGGTGAAGGGGCAGGAGGGAGGGGTTCTGAATCTGAGTTTTTGAAGGTAGTTGCCAGAGAGATTGCCTCTTTCTACTCTACTCAGTGCAAGTGCAAATAACACAAGTGCAAAGTGTACAAATCATTTGGATGACGGATATGGGAATGCAAATAAATGAATAGCATTACTTACAGCATCACCTAAATTTGCATGAAACCTGAGAAGAGCCAAATAACAGCAGTGTCCCATGCACACTGAAGCCCCACACATGGAGCTAGTCTGAGGCACACTGAAGCCCCACACATGGAGCTAGTCTGAGGCATCCAACATGACAGGCATGATCCCAATCCCTCCATCTGAGGACTAAATAAGCCCCAACAGACCCAGGGCAGCACTGGATGCAGTACCCCACTTCTATGGCATGAATATGGCACACAATTATGGGTTAGAACAAAATACCCATGCTTTCACAAGTGGAGCAAAATATCACCTATATGTACCAAATGGATCTAATATGTCCCTACATCTAATGCAGTGGCACGGCTCATCACCAAAGCAAGATTTTCAGGATAATGTAACTATTCTTCCTTTGCTTTACCCAACCTTAGCTACACTTATGTGTAAGATGTGTCTTCTGTTGACAATTGAATCATTCCAATTGAAATATTCTGTTTACCATTCACATGGATTCAGAAAAGTGTCAGCTAATTGACATGTGTAATTAGGGCGCTCTTACAAAAATGGAGATACATTGTTTGTTTAGCAAGGTAATACTTTTTGCTGAATGTTAATGAGTTAACTAGTAGCCTAACTACAGTGTTTACAGAACAAAACATTAGGAAAAAGCAGTTACACTCTGTAATCACGCCACACAATTAAAATGTTTTTGGATGTCCTACCGTCAAGACGTTGAAATAAGCCTATAAGCCAATTGAGAAATAAGTCTTGTTAACAGAACAGTTTTGTTAACTGTTGTTCTCTGCCAGTTTCTTAACATTTCAGAAAAGGCAGAGCAACTCCATGTCTGAACAGGCGCAGAATTCACACTTGCAATCGAATTGGAATGACGCTCAGAATGTGCCTTTACATGGCTATTAGCTGCTAACGTTTTAAAGGATTCAAAAGTTTAAACTAATTTCATTTTTTAATTGAATTTCATTCAGGTTGAGGTGGTTACAAGATGGATAGATAGATAACCTTTTTGTACAGCTCTTCAGAATCCAGCAAAATGTTCCATTGATTTGAATGAGCCACTTCAATGTTCGGTGGTCTGTTATTTCTTTATAATGACAGCATTTTCTCAGCAAAAGCCACAAGACGGCAACAAAACCACAAAAAAGAGTCTATTGGTTTTGGCAAGTTAATGTTTGTGTAGCCCACCGGTCAGTGTCAGAAAAGAAATCCCTTCAGGACGAAACAAGTTAAAAAATTGCAATGTATCTGCAACATAACACACACGCATACGCATACACACACAGACACACACACACACAGACACTATATATATATATTTGCTCATACTGTCTTTATGATGACAGTTTGGTAATGACTGATTATTTATATTCAGAATAGTAGTTCATTTTCTCAGTGGAGAGACAATGCTGTTATGATGTATTTGAGTATTAGTTTAAAATGGTTTGACAAATACAATTTTCTTTAACTACTTTTGGTAAGCATGGTCTGTAGGTACTTCACATTGAATTTCACAGGACTTGAGAAGAAAACTGTTTCGGACGAGATGATTAACAGGTGGGAAGATCACCATGATATAAAAAATAAAATGTATTATGCAAATTGATAAAAGTGGACTGTAAGTAACAGAATAAAAAAGGAATTTAGGTTAAGTAATCCCTGAGATACAGGCTAAAACTTGAAGGTCTGTCTTGTACCGCCACCTTTTGGCCATTTGCTCCAAGGTTTTGTATACTCCTTCATGATGTCATAAACATACAGACCTATTTTCATGTTGATTGGATGGTCATGGTGGAAATTACAAGCTGTTGAATTTTGATTGGCTGAATCGCGTAATGCATAATTCAGATATCCTCTCAAATACAGTCAGATTGGGGAGAAAACAAATTGTGTTCATTTTAGCAACCCATTCACTTACATTGACTCAACCCTCGTTATTTTAATAATTCACCATGCCAAAATGTCTTTTTGTCTCCATTAGAGGTCGAAGTGGCATCTAACATCTTGCAGAGAGGACCATGTCTGTGTATGGAATTCGCTCCTCACAGATACGTCTGCAGTTGGCACTGTGGCTTGATGTTCACGAAAACATAATAAAATGGTGCTTGTATGTATTTCATGTGATCTTTCATGTGAAATTAAGCAGGAAAGACTGTTTCAGCTAACCAGGTACGATGTCAGAAATGTACTCCAATTAACAAGGCTAACTTTACCTCGTAGGGTTAACTAGTTTGTAGCAATGTAATGCTAGCAAAGCTGCTAATGATTGCAAACACTGGATAGGCTAAAGGAATATCAGGATAAAATTAAGGCAACCTTTCACCAGGTATACACAATGTCAGGACACTAATCTATCCTGAAAGTGTCCAGTTTAGCTAGGTATCGTAGTTTCTAATCAAGTGTTAAATTATTGATGTAGATTCTTCTTTGTGAATGAGGAGTCCCATTGAACTGCATGGCTTCAGAGATGCACAACGTCAACAAATCATCTAAAAGTTTTCGACTTGAAGGCATTTACCTGAACAAAGGAGTGAACAGCTTTCTCTGAATATTCAGTGCAGAAAGGTTCCTCTAAAGTTCCTCTAAGACTATTAGCTTTAGATATAACAGAAAGGCCATTACCTCTAACACTATTAGCTTTAGATATAACAGCATAGGGACATTAATGTTAGCCATTTAACTGTCCATAGGAATAGAATGGATGAAACTTTTTGTGCTTATACTCGAGACCTTACACATTCACCTCAAGTGTGTGCCGAGTTGCATAGGCCATTACACCACGTAGAGACCACAAGCTACAGCTCTGGACTGGGATTTCTTGCCATAGAAAATGGATGATACCGAGCACTGAATGTTAATGTTATGTTGTAAGTCAGGAATGGCTGATATGAGCAGGAGCTCTGTGTTTGGGAGGTTAACCATCATGCACAACACCACACACAACAGAACCGTTTCAGTCGAACAAACACTCTTGAAACCAGACTGGTTCTGATCAAACAGATTCTGTGAAACATTCTGTGAAAACAGAATAGATTGATAAAGAGCCCATTCCAGAATTTGGATTAAAAATCTATGGTGAGACAGGCCCGTAATTCTCCATTTGAAAAGGTTTAAGTGAAAGCTTTTTAAGCAGCCTGATAACCTAAGCCTGTTAAAACGCAGTAAGAAAAGTTCCTTAAGGCAGCGACACATTCCCTGTGTGCATGGTTGTAGGCAAAAGTGTGGGTGCAATGGATTGGATTGGATCCTTCAGTAAGAGGGGAGAGTGAAGAAAACAAAGTGCCATCGCCTGAGGGGCGGAACCCGGTGTCCTGCCTCTGGTCTAAAAACACCTGAAGGGATTGCAGACGGACTGGAGAAGATGCTTTGGGCTTGTTTAAGCAGTAATTCTCCAAACTGAATTTCACATCCCCTCCTCTCATCACCAAAATGACACTTCATATTTAAACAGACATAAAACCAGCATACATTTCCCAATAGACACTGACAGACCTTTCGACTACTGTGTGGTCCCAAACACATTCATGTTGCTAGATCAGTATCTCACTGTATGCACACTTCAATTTCGAGGCTCCAATGAATTAAACCACAACTGAAATCACCCAGAAGTTTCTGGTAGAAATTGATACTTTTTTTCCATATTCCATAAAACTTTGATTATATAAAACTCTAAAGGGCCATTTTCAGGAAGCAATATGTTAGTATTCATGCTAATTGAATGCTAATTGAATGCTATGAATGCTTATTGATTACAAAAAAGACACATAATTACTATAGCAAGCTAATTTTGAACATCATCAGCTTGTTTGTTTTAGTGGTCACATCACGGAAGGTGGTGGAATCCTATTGTACGTGTTCTCATTGGGCCACTCATTAATATTAGGGGCTTAGGCACAGTAAGTGCTAGAGATATTTTATATTTGTTCTGATTATTCTTATTCTTTAAATGTCAAACATGGAAAGGTGCTACCTGTTTCTAACAGTAATACTAATTATTCTTGAGAAAGCATAACTGAAGTAGAAGATGGCTTGGAGGACCAGATTAAGACCAGAGAGTGTCCTATGAAGGACCAGATTAGGACCAGATTAGGACCAGATTAGGACCAGAGAGTGTCCTATGAAGGACCAGATTAGGACCAGAGAGTGTCCTATGAAGGACCAGATTAGGACCAGATTAAGACCAGAGAGTGTCCTATGAAGGACCAGATTAAGACCAGAGAGTGTCCTATGAAGGACCAGATTAGGACCAGATTAGGACCAGAGAGTGTCCTATGAAGGACCAGATTAAGACCAGAGAGTGTCCTATGAAGGACCAGATTAGGACCAGATTAGGACCAGAGAGTGTCCTATGAAGGACCAGATTAGGACCAGATTAGGACCAGAGAGTGTCCTATGAAGGACCAGATTAGGACAAGAGAGTGTACTATGAAGGTCTTTGCTCCTCTCACCTTTGTTGCTGGAGAGGCCGTAGTCGAAACCCTGAGCCCCACTAAATCCAGAAGATCTATTAAAGGCCTGGACTGAGAAGGGACTAGGTGGAGGTGTATGTGTTGCATGTTCAAGCATGACTTGCTCTGCTGGGACAAAAACAAAGGATAATTAGTCCACCTGAAATGGACTATGTGTGGGGAGTCTTTGGTGAGATGTGGCATATATCATAGGTCTTACCTTCTTCATGACGGAGGTATTGGTTTCCTCCTCTGTCTTGAGCCAGGGACCACGCCTCCCCTTCGTCATTCTCACAGAACTCCACAACGCTGTTCTTATCCAGCTGCACCCAGGTGCCTTCTGGGTTCACCACCTGTCACACAGACAACAGCCTAGATTCTCACACCTTTCTAACACAAACACACAAAAGCACATGTCTACACAACGTTACCCATACCAGCACACAAATACATTTAATAACCTTTGAATATATTAAAAATTCTAACTATACAAATAACTTGTCAAATGATACATTAGAACCATGGCATAGTTGCAGCAAAAGGGATTGAGCAAATCTGCAATAGTGAAAAACCATCACTTTCTAAAACAAAGTGAATACTAAAGAATGTTAACACAGTAACTCTAGCATTGACACAACTGGTAATTGTGTTTGGTGAGCTTTGGTATGACTATTCTAGACAGCCACTGGTGAAACATCCATTTGTTTTGAGTGACAAGGAGAAATCAGAGACAGCATGACCCACCACACCCCAAGAAATATTCACCAATGTGACATATTTTAGCCACTTTGGGAACACAAACATGTGTTTAGAAGGAGAGATTTTGGTATTAGATTTAGATCAGGTGCTAAGCATTAGCAAGATGTCACTGTGGCTGCAATAAATCACATCATAGATGCCATGCAACAGGTCAAATTACAGTCACTGCTGGGAGATTAAGCTGCATTAGCCACTGGATGGTCGAAAGAAAGGTGAGGGACCACAGAGTGAAGCTTTTCAGTGAAAATGAAATACAGAAAAGTCTTCAAAGTTTTTTTTTCATTTTCTTTTTCTGAGAGAGCAGATCAAGAGTAAGTGACGCTACAGTGACTTCAGAAACACCAAGAATGGCAAAGGAATGGGGAAAAATGTAGTTCAGAAGGTTATAGTTCTTATTTTGCAGCCACAATAACATATTTTGTTTTTTGGAGTCCATACCTCGCCTACTGCCTTGACTTTGTTCCCCAGAACTAACATTCCAATGGGGATACCCCTAAGGTTTGGGGAGCTTCTGATGTTGTGACCTGAGGGTCCCGTCTTCACTACCTTATAAAAGCCAGGTCCACCACCCAGGCCCACCCCATTCTGCTCTTGAATTGTGGCCTCCAGGCAGGGATGGCCACTGGCCTCCTTTACAAATTCATCCGAGTGCATTCTGGCCTCCTGAAACACCAAAGTGCACAGGATTAGTCCCTTTCCTGGGAAAGGAGCTTAAAGTTCAATCTGCAGTGCAGTCTGAAGTGAAAAATACTTTGGTGGTGAATATTCTAAATTCTAAAGACTTATTAGAGACCGATATGTAATATGTCAGGCCTTTATTAATGATTCGCTTAATTGGCGCATGCCAACATGGACAGAAAAAATGGCAAGTGTTCAATCATTTTTATGACTTCAAAATTAAATTGAACCCATTGGAATCAGAGGCATTGTTGACAGAGAGAGATCAATCTTGTCTTGAATTTCGAATTCCAGTCTTCATACCACATTATAATATTCACGTACAACATACGAAAAATCCACTGGCAAATAAAACTAGTGCGTAAAAAGTACCTAAAATACCATACTTAATTTATTATACAAGCCCCTTCTAATTACCGACAATTTTAGGGTGCGCTTAATACATATTTTATGGTAAACAGCATAATGACAGTACTTACCCTCTAACTTTCAGAGCCTAGTAGGCTAATCCACCACCAAGGTAGTTCTAATGCACTGTTCTAATCAACAACATGCTACAAAATTTGAGATTAAATAAAATAAAACAAAACTTTTATTTGCCAGGTTTGCCTTTATTAATATTTGAATAAATCTGGAAGTCTCTAAATGTAGCCTAACATACCCTGCTATCTTCATTCTTCACACTAACATACCCTGACATACCCTGCTCTCTCCATTCTTCACACTAACATACCCTGACATACCCTGCTCTCTCCATTCTTCACACTAACATACCCTGACATACCCTGACATACCCTGCTCTCTCCATTCTTCACACTAACATACCCTGACATACCCTGCTCTCTCCATTCTTCACACTAACATACCCTGATATACCCTGCTCTCTCCATTCTTTTACACAGCAGTTAGTCCCTGGGGTTCCTTTTTTGTCAAATCATTTTTCATGCTTGTATTGCCTCATACTGCCATGCTGCCTAGGCATTTAGTCACGGATCCCAGAGCTGCAGTAATGAGTGGGGTGAAATGGCCAGGTATCTCTCAGTCACAGCACCACCAGGAGGGCAGCAGAAACACCCACCCTCAACAGCTGCTCTATTCACATAGACTTTTCTGATTTGTTTTGGTATCAGGGAGGACATTTGATTTGATTCTATGAACAATGAGACATAATGTAATATGAAACTTCATGAAGTATAACAAGATGAGAATCAACTGGACGAGTAGGCATACATATTTCAAACTATCATACTAGAAGTTTTGCGTGTTGTGTAGGCTTTATTAATCTATTTTAATTGCATTTCTAGGAGTGTTTTATATTGGGTAAAACATGATTGTATGGTATATATTTATATAGATTTGTACTACAGCAATTTCAAATATGGCAAGCAGCATGAGCTAAGTGCCTAAGTGGCCAAAGTTTGAGATCTGCCTCTATTGTGTACAGTAATGTGTTATTATCTAAACTTCACTTACAGACGTGGACAAAATTGTTGGTACCCTTCAATTAAAGAAGGAAAAACCCACAATTGTCACTGAAATAACGTGAAACTGACAAGCTCCAGTTTTGTCTCGTCTGTCCAAAGGACATTCTCCCAGAAGCCCTGTGGCTTGTCAATATGCATTTTGGCAAATTCCAGTTTCGCTTTTATATGATTTGCTTTCAACAGTGGTGTCCTCCTCGGTCGACTTTGGCTCAAACAGCGACTGATGGTGCGATCTGGCACTGATGTACCTTGACCTTGGAGTTCACCTCTAATCTCTTTGGAAGTTGTTCTGGGCACTTTGGTTACCATTTGTATTATCCGTCTCTTCAATTTGTCATCAATTTTCCTCTTGCAGCCACGTCCAGGGAGGTTGGCTACAGTCCCCTGGACCTTAAACTTCTGAATAATATGTGCAACTGTTGTCACAGGAATATCAAGCTGCTTGGAGATGGTCTTATAGCCTTTACCGTTAACATGCTTGTCTATAATTTTCTTTCTAATCTACTGAGGCAACTCTGTCCTTAGCTTTCTGTGGTCCATGTTCAGTGTGGTACACACCATGATACCAAACAGCACAGTGACTACTTTTCACCCTTTAAATAGGCAGACTGACTGATTACAAGTTTGAAGAAGCCTGTAATGCTAAGAAGAGGACACACCTTAGTTTAACAAGACTCTATGGTCAAATTATTTTAAATCTTTTCTAGGGGTACCATCATTTTTGTCCAGGGCAGTTTAATTCGTTTTTTTTTTTTATTATTCTGTTGAACCACAATTCAAAAGCAATGTCTGATTTTCATTAGTTCATTTTCAGTATTTTTTTATTTATTATTACTTTTGTCAGTTTCAAGTTATTTCAGTGACCATTGTGGCTTTTTCTTCCTTTAACGGAAGGGTACCAACAATTTTGTCCACGTCTGTACATGATAGCTTTTCTCTTTGCATAAATAAAATTCACCATGACTGTAATAGTGTGTAGGTACGTTTTACAGGCTCTTATATAGTTATATAGTTCTCGTGAGAGGTGCCACGCCTTGTCCACCAAAGTTACAGTTAGTGCAATACCAGACATACCAGACACCATTCTCCGTATGACAAGTCAGTGTATCACCAAAATGATTGCTAGCTTGCCAGTTTAGAGAAGACGTTGGTTTGAATTTCAGCAAGTAGCTAGCTAGCAGTTGCTGACATTATCTAGCTAGCTAGCAGTTGCCTACAATATAGTAGGCTTAGTGTTTTATTTAAGCAGTGTGTTTGTGTACCTATATATCCTATGTGTGATGGTTAGAATATTAATGCCATATACAATAACTCACTTATGAGAGCTATCCAAAGACTGGTGGCTGCCTTAATGTACTGTATTTAGCAGTCAACCTCCCTTACTCTGTACGTTTAGATGCTTTACAGGTAGCTGTAAGCCATTAGATGCATGAGAAATAATTAATATCTATAAATAACAGCTCGCCTTTATCTTTTTAACCAGATTTGTAAACAGGTCGCGATCAATATTTTGCAGTAGCTACAATAGGCTACCTTGGTTAAATATCGAATTACGGTAGATGCATGCTAGCATTGCGCTAAATAATTAAGACAGCTAACATTAATTAGTGGTGTTAACATAAAGTCAGTTATTGTATATGGCATTAATATTATTCTAAAACACCTTCACTAGTTGTTTTAACCAGATTTGTAAGCAGGTTGAAAACACATTTTTTGAAGTAAAGTCCCTTGGTTTAAAACAGCTAAAAGATAGCTACATTAAGTTGCTTGCTCAAATCTCAAATCCAAACCAACGTCTTCTCTAAACTGGCAAGCTTGGAGCAGCCTCTGTTCAATGATTGGCTCAGGGGGTGGGACGTGGGATGCGCCCTTGAAGTCGACGGTGAGGGCTCAAAACACTATTAAGCTGAATTGCGCCATGAATGACAGCTTTTTTTTATTTATTTTTTTTACCGCAGACTTTTTTTTTTTGCCTCAGGCGCTCGTGATTTGTTGTAGGCGCTCGGGAAAACGGCTTAGGCGCGAGCCCAAATTTTCTCTATGCAGGAAAAACCCTGCACCCTATCGCTCCTCTCTACTTACTTATTTACTTAAATTGTATTTACTTACGTTACTTTTTTACTTATTCATTCGTAATTTTATACTTACTTCTTAATTAATTATAATTATTTATTTTTATTTTTATTACAATAACCTTTTTTTTTGCTAGGGAGGCAAAAATGCAGTTCTAAGGAATGCACAGTGGGGCCGTATTTTGATGGCAGTGTAAACAGCTGGTGGAAATGGGGGTGATCCCCTACCTCACCACAACTCAATCTATGGGTTATGTTCAAAAGAATTAGAGCCAATAACATGTTTGTTCAAAAAAAAAAAAAATGTAAATGACCAAACAGGAGGTGAGGGCATCTCTCATGAATGCTTCTGTTTACAGTATTTACACGAAATCTCGTTGGCATCAAGAACTAAGGATGTGGATCCAATTGTATGTCTTTTCACCGGTTTGGTATGGCCTGCTCTGTTTTGATGAGCACAGGTTGATATGGCTGTAAGTCGAGCTGATGGATGGTGGCACTTTGCTCTTCTATTGCTGCCTGCGGCCATGTTTCTTCTGAACATTTGGATTATTACTGAGAAACACGGAGTTTTACTGAGAAAAGAAACACTAACAGCTTAACATTCTAAAAAAACACTTTGATGAACAGCACAAGGAGCTATGTGTTATCCCAGCGGAGAGCGTTTACTTACGTCCACAGACACGAGCAGACATCGGCCCAAATGCTGGTTGAAAGACAGGCACCACGCTTCCGTGTGCCCGTTCATGTTGGGAACATACTTCTTCACCGTCTCATCATTCAGCCTGAGCCACACCCCATCGTCATTGTGGATCTAAGGGGAAGAAGCAACAGAACAGTGTCATGCCGTCCAGTAAGTGCCAAAAGACACCGCCAATCCTTCCCCAAGGCTGCCTGAGAAGTGACAGTTGGTTTGGAACTGCATTTTAAACAAAGACATCGCTCCATTCAGGGAGTGACTAGCATCATGCCAGATACATTACGTTACATCTTTAGGCTCAATGGATGCATACAGTGGTTTCAACCGCAGTTTAATACTATAATGGTCATTATCAAGAAAACATACCTGAGCAACTAACAAATAATATAACTGACCACTTAATAATCCTTAACTTTAAAGTTTTCTTTCATGTGCTGGACAATCCCAATGGAAGGGTGAAGAGCCTCTTCACATTGATTTACCTTCAAGTCAATCTTTAGTTTGCAGTACTTCCTAGTTGATCCTGTGCTTTGGTTCTATGAGATTTGATTGTGCTCACAAATACATGTATATACATATTATGCTAATGTCTTCCAGTCAAATTCCGCTTGTTGATTGTCACTGGCCAGATCATTTGTGGCACGCTGTACAAGCCCAATTGAATGGAATAATGGACTGACAATTTGACAACTTTGACTTTGACAGATTGACAACTTGAACGTCAGAAGACCTCTTCAATACTATTCTATGGACACATAGGTCTATAATAAGAATAATAATAATAATTATAATATCATCTATCTATCTATCTGTCAGTATATGAGGTGTGATCAAAAAGTTCAAAGACTGTTCCTGTTGAGAACGAATGGACCAAGCTGTAAAAAAGAACTGTTTGTGCCATCAGTGGTAAATCTTTTTCCAGGCCACCATAATCGACTACAGTCACTGAATGGAGTGCTATGTCAGAGACTGGAACTAGAGAAAGGGAAAGATAAAGGCCTCATAGGATTTTATGTAGTCATTTTGCTGTTGTTTTTGCTGTTTTTAGCATTCTAATTCAACACTGGACCGATTTGGACTGGACCCCAGCAAAGAGTAGACTGGCAACATTAAGGAGGACTCCTCAGACGAAGAAGGAAGAAGAAAGAACATGCTAGGATTGCATTCTACAGGGATCCTGCTTGAGAAGTCTGTATTCACTCAGGACAAATCATTCATTCTAGAGGGATCCTGCTTGTGAAGTCTTTATTCACTCAGGAGAAATCAATCATTCTACAGGGATCCTGCTTGAGAAGTCTTTATTCACTCAGGACAAATCAATCACTCTACAGGGATCCTGCTTGAGAAGTCTGTATTCACTCAGGAGAAATCAATCATGCATTCTACAGGGATCCTGCTTGTGAAGTCTTTATTCACTCAGGAGAAATCAATCATGCATTCTACAGGGATCCTGCTTGTGAAGTCTTTAATCACTCAGGAGAAATCGGGAAGTTAGAGAGTTGAAAAAAAGGACCTAGAGGAGTATCTTCAACATAGAACCATTATATTTAGAAATACAGATTATCCCAATGAGTATGAGTTGTCGAGTAAAAATGCTATTCCTTAGCTAAATGATGTTTAAGGCAGGTGTTTGAAGCTATGGGTATGTAAAACTGGGAAAGGCAGACCATCTGTTCTATTGTCAGCACTGCTCGAACCCCCTCCTTAACCTAATGCTGTTTACCTCGTCGATGAACGTGATGGTGCCATCAACATGGACCTGGCCTATCTGTTCACTCTGCAGAGATGGGTGGCTACGCACACGCAGGCCCGAACTGTCCTTGGCCACAAATTTGCAGACCTGAGAAAAGACAGACAAGCAGAAAATCAGACAGGCAGTAGTTGGTCTTAGGAGGGAACAGAAAAGCAGAATAAAATGAAACAGAAATATCACTGGCATTTGCACTCACAGAAAGTGAGGAAGAACATGAAAGTGTTTCAGGGTTGCCATGGGTACACATGCGTGCACGCGTTAGCAATAGTGACAAGCAAAATATATTTACATACATAGGCCTACCATATAAAAATACTCACAGGCATTAATTAATGATGTCCGCTAGGAAATTATCAAACTTGCATTGGCCTACCTAGCCATGCTGCCATATTCATGCAAGCCATATTCTGCACAAATAAAAAAAAAAATAACAATGCTGAAAGATGTTGTGTGTCGCTAGCTAGCTTGACAGTTTAACTTGAACTTGCCAGCCAGCAGTCCAAACCACATGGTTTATTTCCCATTGACAGAGTCAGTACTGTGCAGAAACCCATATTCTTTTGAGTACACTGGATGAAAAGCTATAAAAGGTATGTGAGGAGAATTTTGCTGAATTATGTACCTTTGATAAGAGAGAGAAAAAAAGTGGCTGGCGGAAGAAAAAAATGACTTTTGAAGCACCTGCATACAAGTCATTTAGTTCTCATTTAAAAGAGTGACTTTTCCATAGTCAAATCTGTCAGCACAACAATTAATGAATGAATGAATGAATGAATGAATGAATGAATGAATGAATGAATGAATTAATTAATTAAATAAATAAATCCTCTTTTGCTGTTGGCACCTTGTTTATGTCAGTCTGTCTGTGAATCTTGTATCTTGCTTCTCCAAGCCTAGGCTTTTTGGCTAACTGTGGCATATTTACAGTAATGTTCATTAATGTGGGCTGTCCCTGTTAAATAAATAAATAAATAAATAAATAAATGGGGGGAAAAAAGAAAGAAAATGAAGAATGAAGAAAAGTCTCCATGTCAGTTTCAGACATATGTTTCTCCCTACCTTGACATCCATCAGTCTCTCTCTGCACTATGTGTAACCAATGGAAGCCCTGTCCACACTAAAGACCCCTCAATGCAAATGACAAACACTTGGGTGGTAACCTTGCTTGGTTGCGGCTCCGTCTTTGGTTTGACCATCTGTGTCCCTGGAGGAATCATGCCTTTGGGCGGGTCCTTCACTTCGACTTCAAACCCTGCGTCTGGAGAGGCAGAGGAGACAATGACAGCTGAGAGGAGGGATGCTAGAGATTAGACATTTTGAAATATTATACCACGGCTTTGGTTGAATTCCCTGCTGTGACGCATTCTTTGGTATGCCAATTCACTTTTGATATTTGTACACCTATGAAGCAGCTCCAGGTTTGGACCATATTGACCGTATTACACTTGCATATCAATTTGCCAAGTTTGTTGTGAAGTTTAAATGAACTGTTCTCATATATTTTGAATATGAAAATGCTCTGGCAAACAATTTCAACAGCCATATAATTAATGTTGCTACGTTATTGAGAACGCCCATCGTGTTCCACAAAACAGCGTATAATACGGGAACCCCATACAGATAGCCATCTCCAGATCTCCTGGTATTTGATCAGATTAAATCTAAGATCTTGAAAATAAATAACCTCAAACACATACAAAGCCTACCATCTGCAATGCCATCTATGTCGTCTATGGTCACATGGTCACATGGATAGTGTAGAGCCCCACGGCCCCATACCTGTCTCTATGCCGTCTATGGTCACATGGATAGTGTACAGACCCACGGCTCCATACCTGTCTCTATGCCGTCTATGGTCACATGGATAGTGTACAGACCCACGGCTCCATACCTGTCTCTATGCCGTCTATGGTCACGTGGATAGTGTACAGACCCACGGCTCCATACCTGTCTCTATGCCGTCTATGGTCACGTGGATAGTGTACAGACCCACGGCTCCATACCTGTCTCTATGCCGTCTATGGTCACGTGGATAGTGTAGAGACCCACGGCTCCATACCTGTCTCTATGCCGTCTATGGTCACGTGGATAGTGTAGAGCCCCACGGCTCCAGGGGTCCAGTTGGCACTGTAGGTTCCGTCTGTGTTGGCCCTGATCAGCATGTTCTCACTTGGCCTTGGCAATACACAATGGGAATCATTGATACAGATGTCTACAGAAGACTGGGGACATTTTAACGGTAACAGTATTTCATGGCTGATGTTACATGTGTTACCTTTTAGGCGTAGGGGAAGCAAAGCGAAGCTCCTCAAAAGAGTAGTTTTCATAGGCCTGCATGAATGAAATAGAACCATTTTAAACAGCAGTGCAAGTACAGATGACATGGTGTTTCCTGAGGTGTCTCATTACCCGTGCTGTATTCTGTGCTTGGACTGACACTGACTCTGAATGTCTTACAGATCCATAGCTTTCATCTTCTTAGTTCCTTAATTAGAAGTTTATACAACATAGAAAACTAATATCTTTTCAATGCACAAGATAAGGTGGCTCACCGTATAGAGTCGCTACGATGTAAGTTGGTGAATAAGATCAGATATTGAGTCAATGAGTTTTGAGTCCATGTTTTATTAATATTAACATATTTTTTGCGGTTATAAAAAGATTAGAGTTTTTTATGGACTTAAAATGATGCTATATAAATTCTATCAGGCATGAACAGTACACTGAACAGTACACTGTAATTTGAGGTGCATAGTGTAGAAAATCAAGATAAGTAGACTCTCTAGAATTTGGAGATTCACAAATTCATGCAAATTGAAAGAGTTACCGCAATTGTATGTTATCACCGCAAAAAATGCAGTCATGGCATTTCTGAATTATTTGTCATTGATTTGAATTCACCCAAATCACTGCAAAAGATGTGTGTGTCCTACCATATTACCAACATACACAAGGTATTACACATAACATAAGCACAGTTGAAGGCAAGGAAATAACATTTTTGCAGAGCAAAAGAGTACTGGTACATTGCAATATGTGGTATAATAAAGGAGGGGAAACTTCATCTCACCTTCATCATGGTGATGGCGATATAACGGGCCTCTTTAATGATCATAGGCTCATAGGTGGCCTCCAGCTTGGGCAGAGGTAGCCCTCCAAAGGTGAGGTCTGTCCCGGGCCTGGAAGAGGAGGAGGAGGGGGAGGGGGAGGGGGAAGATGCAGGAGAGGAACCAGGCAGCCGCTGAAACTTGCACATGTTCTCCTGCTGCAGGGACTTCTTCTGAGACACAGGAACGGCCTTTACCTCTACCTGTACGGGACAGTGAGAGTGGGGTAGGAAGGCAGAGTTTGGGATGTTATTTACCTCCACCTGTATGGTACAGTGACAGTGGGGTAGGAAGGCAGAGTTTGGGATGTTATATTGTAATGTTTCCCCCACACATAACTGAAAGAACTCTTAACAACACTTCAACTCTCAAACACACATGCAGCATATTAGGTAGTGGGTGTTCTAAGATCAATATTAATTCCCTTAATTCATCTTTCTCTTTGGCTGTCACTCAATCACACACTCTCACTCAAACACACACTCTCACTCACACACACACTCTCACTCACACACACACTCTCACTCAAACACACGGCAGTAAACACACACACTCTCACTCACACACACACACACAGCAGTACACACACACTCTCACTCAAACACACACACACAGCAGTACACACACACTCTCACTCAAACACACAGCAGTAAACACACACTCTCACTCAAACACACACTCACTCAAACTCTCACTCAAACACACACACTCTCACTCAAACACACACTCTCACTCAAACACACACTCTCACTCAAACACACAGCAGTAAACACACACTCTCACTCAAACACACACTCTCACTCAAACACACAGCAGTACACACACACTCACACTCTCACTCTCACACACACACACACACACACACACCTTCATGTTAGGCACGTGCACCACTTCTCCGTACTGGTCCTTGGTCTGCACGACCACAGTGGTGGGCCAGCCGCAGCGGATGTCATCCTTGTTCAGAATGAGAGAGGTTTTCTGTGGGTCTGCGTACGAGTCCGGCTGAAGCCACCTAGAGCAGGGAAGATAGAAAAGCCCATGTGAGACAAGGCCAGAACATACAAGAGAATCTCTCTTCAAAGCAATCCTGGTTGGACCTAGGGATGCACTGATTGGATTTTTCTCGGCCAAATCCAATTACGGATAAAACTAAAAAGCCTGAGCTAATATGAGGCTAATGCAGATACAATTATTTACAGTTCTTCAGGGAAACACACACAGGTCTATCTCTGTAGAGATCCTTTCCATGTTGTAAGACATAACAACATTATGAGCTAGTCAGTGGCATAAACAATTCCCATGGAATTACAGTTGCCAGTTATATCATTGTAACTCAAGGACTGATTTTGATCATTAATTGTCCTTATAAATAGTTTCCCTTTAGGGAAACATGGTCCTTTGCAAACTGATAGATGCCACGTGAATCTCTCAGGGAGACAAAAAAATATGGATTTGGGGGGTTTTCAAATTGTTTGCGGTAAAAAAAAAAAAAAGAAACAACACGCAATGACATTTTGGTATCGACAATTCTAAAACTAAATGATTTTAAAAATGAGGGTTGAATGAATGTAAGTGGATGGGTAACTAGTGACTGGAATTAGTTTTCTCCCCATGTCAACTGTATTTGCAAGGATATCGGAATTATGTAACCCTAGATAAAAAAAAAAAAATAAAAAAATAAAAAAATAAAAACTCACAATATTTTGTATCTCCCTAAAAGATCAAAGTGGTGTCTATCGGTTTGCTACAGTGAGGTAGATCAGGCGGTCTGGGTGAAAATTGGCCAATTCCGATCATGGCTAATCAATTGGTGCATCCCTATGTTGATATATAACGTATGACATAAGTCTAATTTGAAGTGTGTATCTATGAGATGAGGTGCACCTGGCCAGGCGGCCTCCACTGGAGTTTGGCACACAGGTAATGAAGTCCTCCAGGAAAGAGTGCTCATTGGTCTGCAGGTGTAGAGGCAGGTTCCCCTCCAGAGCCTCCAGTATAGTGGGGGAGTGAGTAAGAGCCAGTCCCTTGCCAAGGATCCCAGAGTGGGCTTTACACACCTAACAGAACATAACACATATACACACACACAAACAAGATAAGACTACACCCAGAGTGGGCCTCACACACCTAACAGAACAGAACACATATACACACACACAAACAAGATAAGACTACACCCAGAGTGGGCCTTACACACCTAACAGAACAGAACACACACACACAAACAAGATAAGACCACACCCAGAATATCTCAAAAGTACAACTGTAGTGATGTTGTGGTAAAAACATTCAGGCAACAGTGAGACTGCAGCTTTATTCACCGCACTGGGGAAAGTTACAAGCACCACAAGGGTCAAGCAACAAAGCCAAAGGCCCCTTCCTATTACTAACTTAACTCATGTCACACATACAGTCCCATTATTTCAGTGAAAGACCAGTGGCTACCAGCCATATGACCAAACTAGTTAGGGTTCCTCCGTCAGGAGGAAACCTATTGTTATTGTAGGTATTATTATTATTATTATTATTATTCTTGTACCATTGAAGTCAATGGCAGGCCCTAGAACCGTATGGTAACTTTTTCTGAAATTTGGCACACTCATTAAGGACAGTCCCTTCTTTACTCACACCAAGTTTCATGTCTCCCACTAGACCACTCTAGCGCCACCAACGGGTCAAAGTTGGACTTTTGTTAACACACACAACTTTTGAACCGTTTGACCGATTTTCAAAAATGAGGTACCATTGGATTCCCTGGATCAAGACGAATTCAACACACCCTATGGCGTCAATTTCCGGTTATATAGATTTTCCGCAATTTCCGGTTTTATCAAAAACCTTTGAAAGGCCTCCACTCCTACAATTTTTGTCAAATCTTCTTCAAAATCACCAGAGATGATCTTCAGACCAAGCCTCACAACATTTTTCCAACAGAATTTTGATCCTCACAACCGTTTGTCCGGTACAGCCACTGAATTTCAGCAGAAAAGCCATCAAACAGGAAGTGAAGTCATATCTCAGCAAATGTTTCAGATATCAACACCAAACTTGGTATGCACGTGGAAGACACTACAACATGTCCCCATGTGCAAAGGCAACTTCATATCTTCAAAAATGATTGATATAAAGCAAATTGCATTAATCGCTAACGCTAAAACAATGCTTTACACATTTTTCATTCAAAAAGTGATACTCTGATTCAATCACAAGTTCATATGAAGACACTTGAGAATGTTTAGTACACAAATCTGAAACAAAGTTGACTGTAAGATGAAAAGTAGATTTTTGGTGAATATTTGAAACATGCATGCTTGGCTAATTGCTACCACCATTTCCAATGTATTGTCTCCCTCTCTCCTCCTTCGCTCCCCGCGCGGCTTGCCCCAGTTCTCACAGACACAAACTTTCACCTGACACACCAAACACTTGGCAAGAAGCACACACACCATTTCATGACACTGTGGCCTGACCAAGGCCCCGCCCCCTCCTTAGCTTGAAGCCTTGTGGATCTTGACAGTATTGCATTTCAAATTGAATATCCCATTGGTAAGTCTGCAGCATGGATTTTTCTATACAGTGACAAATTGTGCAGAATATACATTTTTCCCTGGTTCACAAAGTCTCAAGAACCCATAATGTCACCAGCATGGATATTTCTCGACAGTGACAATTTGTGAATAATTTTAAAAAATGTCTTCAAATCAGCCATTGATCCAATTATCTGCCCAATGTTGTGTACATGTATGAAACACATGTCAGTGTCATGTCAATTTTGTAATGATTGGAATGTTGAGGAGGAACCCGCCATTGCTGCCTGCAGCTATATTTTGGGTTGGTTTCCATCAAGACTAGGAGTCTAATGACTCGAGGGGGGTTTCACAATACACAATACATCTTTCTGTCTTCCAACTGTTGTCATGACATCCTCCATCCCAGGGTGTCATTATGCTTGTCAGCATTCTTTCCTGCCACTGTTTAGGCTAGGTATGTTATATTGTGTCTTCTGTCTGCCTGAGGGAGGTCCCCATGGTCCGGCTTATCTCTTTCTCATGTTCCTCGCTAGGGCAAGGGATTTGTGTACACGCCAAAATGCATATTGCGGTCAGACGTCAGGGACAGAAGAAAGAGCTTTCCTTTCAAACTTAGACACAGTAAAAAGAAAACGTATCGCCACCGAGCACCTTAAGGTGTTAAACACAGAAATGAACCTCCAATGTGTTGATGAATATGTGTGGCAGATATATTAGTTCAACTGAGCTCACTTACCTGGAGAGAGGCCTCTTCAAGGATTTCAAGATCATCTTCAAGATCGTTCCCTGAGGGGAAAGTTGAAGTTCAAAACAGGGTTTAAGTTGCCAGTTTAAAAACAACAGCCTGCTAGTATAAACCAAAGATTGAAGAGATGTGAAGAGAATAAGGCTCTTTCAGAGGGAAGACATCGTTACTCCATGACTCACCTGTGGACAGAGCCAGGTCTTTCTTCATGAGAGCTGCAGCACACACACTACCCAAGTACGCCAGCTCTTTCTCCAGCTGAATAATGCCCTGGTAACACAGACACTTGGTTATAGCAGCCATTCTCACTACAAAGGTTATTCATGAGAAACATTTGGTAAAGCAGGATGTTTCTAAAGGTGCCTTCAGACAGTGGACGAAAAATTGCCTGACGCCTGAAATCTCCACACCAACCTAGTCTACCGGCAGCAGTTGTGGCAGCAGGATAGTCACCACGTTAACAACAGAGCTGTTTGCACTGTTATTTAGTCCTGCTGTTAATGATGTTTCAACACTTGAATTGATCTATGCAGATATTTGCAGTGTGCAAAAAAAGTTGAGCTTTGCTGAACTCCATGTTCACGGCTATCGGCCAGTGTCAGCTGCTGCCTTACAAAGAGCAATGGCGCCCTCTATTGGCCAATGCTTTGTCCATCGTCTGAAGGCCCTCCACTACAGTTGGATATTGTCATGCGCTGTGGCTGAGCAGCTCTCAAAAAACCCAGCGCAGAAGAACAGCACTATAGAGCTCTGTCATTGGATGAGCAGAGCTGGGCAGATTATTGGGACAGTATTTAATAGAGCTCTGTCATTGGATGAGCAGAGCTGGGCAGATTATTGGGACAGTATTTAATAGAGCTCTGTCATTGGATGAGCAGAGCTGGGCAGATTATTGGGACAGTATTTAATGAAAACCAACCTCATCAGGCCCTGGGTTGAACTCATAACCCACTGCCATGCACTTGAAGCCATAGAAGCAGGCCTTCTCATCTTTCACATAATCTGACGCAGTCTCCAGGGAAAACAGGACCTCGTTTCCTGTGCAGAAAAAAAATACAAATACAGTGGCATGAGTATCACAGCAGTGTCCTTTTGACACACATCTGACATTCGTATCAAGGTGGGGTTACCTGGTAGAACCAAAACTGAAGTCGGCCACCCAGTGGAGCCAAAAAACCTTTTGAGCTCAGTCCAAGAGTTGATGGCTTCATGGACGAGTGGTTTTAAGGCCAGGCTAGACAACTGAAGAGAACGGCTAGGGATGAACAGACGCAGCACATCCTCTGGCTGAGCTGTACCACATTGGGGGTCGAACTCAATTGTTGTCCATCGCACACAGTCTGGGAAGGACACCTAGGGAGAGGAGTTTACAAATTGAACAACACTTAGACTTCATATCAGACTATTAGTACTAGGTCCGCTTCTCTGTCTTTTCTGGAAGCAATCATAAAGGCAAAGTTCCTGATTCAATAGCTTGCTTTACAGTAAGTGTAGAGGGTTTAACAGATTCATGTTGATATGAGCCATACTTTAAATTGGAAAAGTTAACAACTTCCTCTAAATAATGCTGATGTTGTAGGTGACTATTTGATCCAAAATCATCATAAGATCCTGGGCAAATTGAAGCAGTTTTACCTTGTACTGAGTGACTCCGGCCTGCTTGTAGGGATGATCACTCTCAATGACAGCATAGTGATTGGATGTAGTACATGCTGATAGGCCCTGGTCTGGCTGATTGCCCGTAGTGCTGTCTGTTGACTGGTTAGGGTTGAACGTAGGTGGGGCATACTTCTGATTCAAGGCAGACACTGCTGGGAGCAGCTCTTGAACCAGACCAAAGACTTCCACAGCAGCCTGACAGGATAGAATAATGGAGACGCATTCATTACGCTGACATCTGGAGATATATTTGTGTGCATAGAGTCAATGACAGGTCCATGACAAACATATTTGAGTTCTGGAAGGACACTATTTAAATAACTATGGGATCAATCCTGGTGTTTAGGGAAAAGGGCCCCATCGGGGCTGAACTAGGGGCTTTTCAATTGTAATAACATGAAACAGTAAAACAGGAGAATTCAAATCTGATAGGTAGTGTTCATTTTGATTCCCTAGCAACAAAAGTGGCTTTGAATGTGTTTGAAAATCCAAACTATCTAGAGCTAAATCAAAAGTTGTCAACAGAATTAAGGATACAGTTTCCAACCATTTCATTAGATTTGTACAGTTTCCCATCTCGCTTCCATTTCCTCATGTGACTTTCCGTAAGCACTGTTTACAGCATGTGTGTGTGAATGTCCCCAACATTAGAACTCTTGACAGAGACAGAAGGCCGATGCTATTGACTGGTGCTTCAGCCCAAAGCAACACCCACTGGCAGCATGTGATGGATGTTGACTTAATAATAATAATAATAATAATAATAATAATAATAATTTATTTTATTTGTAATGCACTCTTCATTTAAAAGAATCTCAGACTTCAGAGTGTACATCATGGTTCTCTTTTTGAGCATCAGGTCTGTAGAAATGGTTAAAGACTAAGGTTCCCCAGCTCGTTTGGCACGTAGTTATCTAAGAGTGATGATTGCGTAGTTGTATCTAGCTTGCCATTTTAAATGTAAATTACACTAAACCACCCGATTCTGTTATTTTTATGGCTCATTTAATGCCATATATAATCGAAAACCAAGGTATGGACATAGGTAAAATTTCAGAGCCCAACACCAAAATTATGGCAATTTGAAATAAAGGTACCCTGTTGCACTATCCAAAGCATGTTGTAGCATTTCAGACATAGACATCTGCACCACTGTTGAGGATATCAGGGTGACATTTTCTACTATGACGGCCAAGACTGCCTAGACTTCACTAGCTATGGTAATAGAGTATGCAAGTCGACCGGAAGTTTGTAGTTTTTAGTGTGAGTATTTTTACAATTCCTGGTTTCCTATGGAAAAATAAATTGTGTTTTTGCAAAATCTGAAAAAAATGAGGGATGTGAGAACGCCCGTAGAAAACCTAGGCAAACCATTTGGTGAGTTAGGATGAAGTTATTAGTTGGTCTTTTTGTAACTACTGTACCTGTTGTCTTGTCTTTATTAAAATAATAATGTAGCTACCAATACGCTGAAGCAGAAACACACATCGTATCACTTGCCTCAGAGTCAAACTGAGAGTGGTATCCATGGTTACAAACAACTGTTAACCCCAAAAATGATGGCGTCATACAAGGACCTTTACGTCATTTAGCATGGAATTTGCCTATATCTAAATGAAGTCTTGTTTTTCGCTGTTTTGAAAACACTGTTTTGTTTTGGAATCACTGCCAGTGGGTGTTCAGAACGTTACGCACATTGTATAACTCTATGATGCCAGTAGTCGCCAGTGGGCATAGAATTAAGGGGCAAGTCTAAAGACCTTACCTTGGGGACAGAGGCAGCAACCGGGCCGATGTAGGCTAGAATGAGGGGGAGAAGCATGGAGAAGAGACTGGAGGAGCTCAGGAGGTCTGGGATATCTTCTGCTGCAGACAACAACAACAGAAAGTGCAAAGCATTTTTTAGAAAACATTCAAATGTGTTGCAATAGACCTCAATCATAATAACGCATGACTTCTGATGTCTTACCCTCTACTGCGAATGCCCTGTGAAGAAGGTCTTTTGCAGCTCGGATGACTGCACTAACCACAGACAAAGATCGGCTGCAATTTTTATCCTCTTCGTTGGCTTTACTCAAAATCTGAGACTGCAGGTCACCGTCGTATTCACTTCTGTGAGACCACAAAACATGGAAATGGTTAAAGTTTCATTTTATTCTGGTTTTCGATTGTGATTCATACCAAATACCAGATAAACACCCGGTAAACACCAGATCACATAATGAGAGATTAATAGCTATGAGGGTGATTTGTGGGAATGATGACGCCTCAGAACAAGGTATACACTCAAAACTGCAAAAACAAAGTCTAATATAATAGACTGGGAATGATCAAACCTCATTCCCCTCAACAAAGAATCTGACTCTACTGATAGTGGGGTCCCGACAATGACTGTCCTACAGCTTGTCGTGACTAAGCACAGGCAAGGGACTGCTGAGCATGCAAGATGGCCCTGAGTTTAGCACCTTCCTCCCAGTGGCGAGAGGAATGTTAAACTGCTGGGACCTCTTCACGTGAGACTCTTCCTCCAGTCTCACTCTGAACAACATGTGTGGCCCAAACACACACCCCCCCACAGATATAGGACAGATGACACATGTCCTGCACTCAACCCAACCACAAGTTTTCTGCCTCTTTATCTAAACCCAGAAAAAAATTCCTTCTATGTGGAAATGTACTTGGCCAATAAATATGATTCTGATTCTGATAATGCTCGGTCTGAAATGATTATCGACTTCAGAACAAAACAATTAATAAAAGCACCTATACTCATCGACAGCCATCCAATTACAATAACCAAGTCCTTCAAGTTCCAGGGCGCAGAGACTCTACCAACACAGAATCAGGCAGGATCTACTGGTCCAATTTTACACAGCCAGAATCCTGAGAATCCTGTTACTGGCTGTCTGGCTGCAAACTCCCCAAACCGGACTCTATATATACACACACAACAAACCACCTCATGAGCAATCAAGATCCTGGATGACCCTCTCCATCCAGCTCACCATCTCTTTCAGTGTCCCTCCCTCTAGCAGAAGGTTCAGGTCACCAAGAGGTCACCAAGAGGCAGGACAGAGCGTCTTAACCGGAGCTTCTTCCCCAAAGCCATACAGTTGATAAATACAAACGTTGGACTAACTGTATGATGTTGTGTATTGTATGTTTTTTCTTGTTGCACTTATGTCATGCACTTATGGTACGTCCTTATGTGTGCGCTGGTGTTGTATGCCCTCTATTACAGCCATTCAATCTGTGCTGAGATGAATTCCACCAGCCTAACCCATAACAGCCTAGGGTTAAAAAGAAACTTTATGTCATTTGTACAGAGTAAAATACATCTTTAACAAGGAAGGCTATTCACACCTATAATAGAGGATCTGAGGGATTTGTCCTCGTGTTTGGTTGGTGCCATTGCTGCTGAGACTGCAGGTGCTGAAGGTGAACGCGACTCCATCAGAGCACTGCACCGTGGTCATCCCACCATCACCGTTAGCAGTGCGACTGCCGTAGTTTCGCAGGCGGACAGCATATTTCACACCCTCCTATGAGATTGGAGAGTGCAGTGTTATAAACATATGGAAACAGTCATTTTAGCCTGGGGAGAAGCATTTCTCAAAAGAGTTACCTTGAGAGGGATGGCTTTATCAAGCCTGATCTCAGCAATGTCACTGGGAGAATCGTCTGTGCTATAGGTGCCTTTGACCAGCTCCAGGGACGTCCACCTGTGGGAGTGGGCCGAATCTCCTGGGTGCTCGGTCTGGGCCTGATTCAACAGAAAGAAGAATAGATGGGTTAGCCTAAAATGGAATAGCTTCTAGAATGGTTCTGATGTAGACTTCATTCTTATTAGTTCTAGCATCCTCATGTGAGATGCATTTCAAGCTCTTCAAAAAATGATTCAAGTGTAACCATTGAACGGATCCCGTTTAACTGCCACAAGAGTTGTCCATCTTGTACGTTTAATTGCCACCAGAGTTGTTCATCTTGTAATAAAGATCTCAATGAGAAAACACACTGTGCTTTTTCTATTTTCACTGCATTTTAATATAGCCTATAAATAGTGAATTCTAATATAAAAATATTAATGATTAATCGAAAATCGGTTGCTAATTCTCCTGACGATCGATTAAGACAATTGAATCGAATGCCCATCCCTACATCATACTGTAACAAAAACAAATACTGAACCATAGAGACAAACTGTTTTGGTCACTTGAAGTAATTCTAAAAGGTCTTCTATAAGCATAAAATCTTTTAGTCCCTCCATTCATATGGACAAATGAATGGCCATCTAGCAATAATGACCCTGACAATTGTGGTCTTGAAGCCTTAATATGCATAGGGGCTGTTAAGCCTTTTTACAATGTCTTTTGAAGACGAAAAGAATATTATTTGACAGAAATCTACCCAATAATTGCAGCATACACTATACATACACATATGCAATCAAAAACAGCTGACATGGGCTTATGTTGAGATAAAGGTATTCAAATCATGTAAAGTCTCTTACGTCATCAGCAAGCACCTCCAACTCGTACTCATGAATGCCACCTCCACCGTAGACGCAGAACCCCACCAGCACCACGCCTTGCTTGTCAACACTAAAGCAGATGGCGTCCGGGGAGCCGTTGCCTGTGTTCCAGCTCCGGCCCTGGCTCATCTTCGTGAAGCGGCTCGGGGAGGACTTCACCGAATGCAGAGAGTTTAGCCCGTCCATCTGAAGGTCAAAGGTTAGAACATATATCTGAGTTATGTTTCTTTGATGTCTATTTTTATGTGCATGTCATTTCTTTGTGCATATTATGTATTTGCTGTAAAGCACTTTGAGCTGCATTCTTTTGCATGAAAGGTGCTATATAAATAAAGTTTTATTATTATTATTATTATTATATTAACGTTCACAAGATTATTTAAAGAGTTTAAAGGTTTACTCTGTAAACAACAGAACTGTTGTCAGTGATTATCTTAGTCACATAGTGTACAGGAACAAGTATAGGTGAAGGTGACTTTTGTTTTGAAACAACGTTGCTGCGATACTGTACAGACCACCTACGCCATCAAATGTTTTGATTTCTGAAACTCAACTATATGAGCTACTCTGAGTGTCTGCTAATGTCATCCTGACGGGAGATTTGAACCTACATCTGGATAACTCCTCCAACTGATCTACTCAAGCCTTGGCGTCACCCAATATGTGGACTGTTCTACCCCACTGTGTATCCCACTGAACTCCACTTATTGGGCGAGGAGGGGGGGGGGGATACATTTTTGAAAGCACATTTTATAGAGAGGGAGAAAATATAAGCAGATATAACTAGGGAGAACACAATAAAACGACGAGAGCAGACTTAACGAAAGTCCAGCCCATTTGGACTGTATCCTACCTCAGAGCCAAGAGCTGAGGCAGTGAGTTCACTGACGATGCTGGCCAGCAATCCACAGGTGTTGGATACCAAGTGAGGGGAGAAGAGCTCCACCTCTTTCCTCAGGGTCTTCCTTACTGGCAGTACCACAATCACCAGCATTTTCTCAAGAACCTCACGGAAGCTTGTCATGCCCATCAAGTTCTCTTCATTCTGGACAGAAAAAAAAGAAGAAACATTTCCCACTATGTTGTTACATTTAACGTACGTATGTGTGGTGTGTAGAAGTGGACAATACAGATTTGCACTAAGTTGTACTCTGAGTGTGAGTGCATTATTTACTTTATTGAGTTAACAATTCCCTTTGAAGGTGTGACTGAAGAAGCCTTTGAAAAGAACAAGTTGAAGTATGTGGAAGCGAGGGAAGCAGGTTGGACAGCACGCACAAGACTAGTGGAGGGTTGGAGCTAAATCAACCACATAGCTTCAGTTGGATTTTGGTTTTCGACTAGAGTCCCTCAAAGACGCTTACGCTTTAAAGTGTAAAACTGCTGAAACTCGGGGGGGACGAGCAGCAGCAAAAACTATTTAAGGACTAAAATGACAAAAATGGCAAAAACACCCCACTCACAGGAAATACAATCTAGAGTGGGGGGGGGGGGGGTGAGTTGTCTTAAAAGGTACAGTCAGTCATTATCTTATGCCAAATACAACCCAGAAATAGATCTACAAAATCAGTACTGCAGTCTGCTTCCGACAGCGCAGGCAAAACCAAAACTGCTTCGCAAAATGTTAGCATTGAAATGAGCACATTCTAACAGAAGACATGCAAGGTAAACAGCATTCATAATTTGTCCGCTTGTGTTAATAATCATGCCCTTCAAATTCAGAGCACTGTTATGTGCGTTTTCCCAAAGCTAAGGAGAATGATGTTCACAACATTGAAGAAGCTTTGACATGGAAATATTTACTTTAAATGAGTTTTCCATACGAAAATAAAAATAATAATAATAATAATATTATGAGCCTTATTTGAAAATGTCCTAAATGCAATTGAAAATAAGGGGCACCAATTACAAAAAGATGGTATAAACCAGGTCCCCCAACTCGAGATGAATGGCTGAAAATTGTGAGTGAGATGTATGTGATGGAACAACTAACACACAGATTAAGAGTACAGGCAGAACAATGTGAAGAGAAATGGGTGAAATGGACTCTATTTAAATGTCAATGACAGGTTGATGTTTGAAAACTGTATGTCTCAGGATCACTTTGTGGAATCAATGCAATCCAGCATGTTCATGGTTGTTAAGTTTTTTGTTTTTGTACTATTTTCTGTCAGTCTTGTGTGTTTGTTTACTTTTCTGTTCCTCTGTGTCTGTGAAAAAACTTTGTAAAAAATAAAGGTGTCAAATAAAAAGAAAATAAGGGGCACCAGGTTATACAAACATGACTGATAGCTTCTCAGTATGAAATCCAATGGCCATCCAGTGGGCCATGCCTACACTTTGGGGTCGAGGGACAACGTTAATATTCTTGACCCAAAGACTGTCACTCATAACAGAGGAAACATTTTCAACAGGGTTATATTTAATATTTAACACGGCATTTAGGGAAGATAAACACAGCATCAGCCTTCATTTGGCAGAAAGAGGTAGCCTAGCGGATTGTGCTCACAAGGGTGACAGTTCCACAAGTGTCTTATTATGGAATTCCTCGTTAGTCGGCCGATCAATCGGCGAATCGCTAAATTGTTTCTCTAGATCATCCACCTCTTGTGTGGTACAAAGTCAATGTAGCTTAGATGGCAGATGGTACTTACGTGGCTGAGCTTCTCCATATGGGACACCAGCAGGGGGAAGCGATGAGCAAGGGCTGAGTCATTCTCCGTGCTCACCTGCTTGACCAGTGAGCGAAGTAGTACCTCACCATCATAAGCAATTGGCAGGATAGAGGTCAGCTTCACTGAAGAATTGCACAATGCTGACATCACCGCTGCAAGCAAACGGCTGCTTGAGGTACGGAAATTCGCTTCTTGGATGTCCTGGGGGGGGGGAGACAGCGGGAGAGAGGACAGCGGGAGAGAGTGGGGTCAGAGAACCTTGATGGTAAAGTCATACCTTAACATCAGAATTGGCTTAACCGCTGCTCTTGAAACCTCACCCTTAACATCATAATTGGCTTAACCGCTGCTCTTGAAACTTCACCCTTAACATCAGAATTGGCTTAACCACTGCTCTTGAAACTTCATCCCTAACATCAGAATTGGCTTAATTAATCGCTGCTCTTGAAACTTCACCCTAAACATCAGAATTGGCTTAGAACTGGCTGCTCAGCCCTTTGTATTATTACAGTTCAGTTGGTGCACAAAAAGAGCTAACACAGAGTGAAAACACAATCTAACACTAGTGATGAAACATCTACTGAATGACATATTGAATGAGACCGTGAATGTATTAAGCATATGTGTACATGAAATCACCAAGAAAATACTTGTATAAGATAAGGTGCAAAATTAATCAAAAATAGTAATTTCTGCTCTAAATAACAAAACTACATTTGCAGCAATTACAAGCTTTGCAGCTTCTACGACAAACTTTGCTTCTTCCATAAATAGGTCTTGTATAATTTGAAGCAGTGCTTTGGGTCACTGAACTGTAGGATGAAACTGACTCTAGGTCAGGTGGCATCCACGGGGTCTGGCAGCGTGGCCAGTTGGAGTTCTAGCCTTCCATGTTAAAGAGTCCTCTCACTCTGGTGCTGGTCCATAGACCATGACCCAGACCCCTCTACAGTGTCAAACACCCCTCCAACATCTTGTCATGTACCTCACAAACCTTATTCTCTAGGAGATTAGATTTGTCTGTGTATCACATTTTTTTTTCAATCATCTTCCACCCAGTATCCGTTTCCTTTTGATCATTTTAGTCTTTTGATCATTATAGTCCTTTCATCGGCTATCTCCTATGCGGCTTGTTTCTTTGTAACTCTGCTTAGAATGTGCCAACATTCCAGGGCCTTTTCACTGCTGGAGATAAGACTGCTGTTTTCTCGGTCGTGTTTAATAAAGCTGCCAACTGAGGACCTGAGCATCTGTTTCTCAAACTACAGATTCTGATGTTTTTGTCCAGTTGCACTGTTGTGCGTCAGTGCCTCCTGCTTGTCCTTGTATCCTGGTTGGAGCTGGTTTGCTCTGTTCTGTGCTAGATCTGGTGCATACCTTTGAGACATCTTCAGTTTGCTGCACGTATGTAGATATTCTAATGAAAATCAGCCGTTTCCAGTTCCAGTAATAGTCATTTACAACATTATCATCACATCTACACCATATGTTGGGCTGAATTGAAAAGGGTGGCTTTCTTTCAGAAACAGGATTCCAAATGTTAAACTTTGAATGATAGTGTACATGCATTTCCCTTGAATAGCCCCAACTCTGAGTGACATTAGTGACATTCACACAATAACAGTGCACAGTAACAACGATGAAATGAAAGAAGTTAGACATTAAGTCCTACATTCAACACTCAGTAGAACCAAGCCACAAACAATAAAAGCCATTTCCCCTTAAGCCTGGCACACAACACTGTGCGATTTTGGGCTGTCCCAGACGAAATATGACCCACGTGAAAGAAACGTGGTGATATCTTTGGCCGTGGCTCCAAAACGGTGGTCTTATGTCACACTGTGAGAGAGGTTCAAGAATGACCTATCACGGGCGTGAGACCACAGATAGCCTGGGACAAAATTCTGAAAGTTTAGGGTGACCATCTCACAATGTGACGGCTGCTACAACCTACTAATCTACTAACCAACCCAATAGAAATCAGCATGGCATGATACACTGAGAAATGGGCCACTGGCCTCAAAAGCATGATTCAGTGTCTTCATATATCAAACTTGATACCATACTCGTACCTATGTTTATTGGATCCGTGTCGCACAGTGTGGCTCGCAATAAATGTACACGATTGCAGAAAGGTCACAGTCTTTATTTCTAAAGCCTCCAGGCACATACCTGATCCAGGCAGTTGAGCAGGTCACACAGGCAGGCCCACTGGAGGGCAGGGGTGGGGTAGAAAGAGTGAAAGCAGACAGTGAAGGTGTTGTGGCACTCCTGCAGGACAGCTTCCAGGAGTATGAGAGGCTGGCTGAGGTAGCCCTCGGGGTCATTATCTAGCTTGGTCAAGCAGTTGTCCATGCCCTCCGATAGGATCTTCTTCAGCAAGCTGCGTGTCTTACCGACACACTCTGCCAGCTTGCTTGACTCCTCTACCACTGCCTTTGATGTGGCTGAATGGAGAGAAAGATAAGAGGTTTTACTTTTACTTTTGGGGGAAGAAAAAATATATATAAAGATCCATTTACTGCAGTATCTCAATTTGGGAATTAATCAATTAATCACATTTCAGGAATTTTTAAAGCCCTACAATATCAGTTTTTTTTTTTTTGCTAAAAGTCTATGACCATATTGCAGAAATGTAATATATTATGATGACGACTACTTTATTTTAAAAACACTTGAAGAGCACGTCTTCCTCCACCCCTCCCCTCCCCCTCCTTTTTCTATCTCTACCTCTCGACCCGGCCAGCACCAAGCAGATGCATGAGCCCTGATGATGCAAGTTCTGCTCAAGGTTTCTTCCAGTTAACAGAGTTTTTCCTTGCCCCTGTCGCCATTGTGCTTGCTCTAAGGGGGTTCAGGCCCTGGGCTCTGTAAAGCGCCCTGAAACAATTGTATTGTTTTGGTGCTATAAAAATTAAATGTAATTCAATTGAATATATGCATTTTCACCATAGAGGTCTGTTTAGGGTCCAAGCTGCATATGTAAAGCATACCAAATGGCCAAAGTTTGAATGATTCTACAATTTCTCCAGTTGAAGGGGGACAACTGGAATGTCTAATGTATTGCACAAGGATTTAAAGGCAAAAAAATGGATGGACCAAATAGAAGAAAACATGTTGTGGCTTTGGTGTAATGCCACCTTATGGCCAGTTGGGTGTGGTGTGAGTGTGGAGGCGGGTGGGTCTGGGATGCTAGACACCATTGCTGAGCCTTCTGGAGGTGTCGTGGCCTAAGTCAGTGGAACACTGACGAATGAAGGTGCCATCTTGACAACCCCAGTGAAATGCTCACAAAGCATCTTTGTCGTTGTTGTAGTGGTTATTGCTGTTGTTAAGTATTGGTATTATGGTTGTTGCCCCCCACTTAGGCCATACTTAGGCTAGGTTGTTGAGTATGACTACTTGCATGTGTCAGTGAGTGGATTGGCTGCTGTGGAAAGGTTCCCAACCAATAGCAGGAATTTAACTTTCCCTGTGTATAACTCACATGATACCTTATCTAGTATTATTATGTTGATTGGATTAATTCTTCTTTGAAGTTTGGATGTTCACTATTTAATAAGTAATGTGCTTTTCAACAAATATTGTTTAAAGGAAAGAGACAACGATATTTAATATTTTATATGTATGCTATTTGGCCATAGCCCTTTTTATTCTAAAAATCCAGAAAAATCTGAGGTAGTCAAGCAAAAAGCATCCTAGCAGTTTGAAAAGGTCAGGAGGAAAGACAACAATCATTTGAAATCTCTGCATCTCTCAATTGCTTCAAATAATTCCTATGTTCAGCTGCACTCTCTTAGGGGGGATGCATATCTGATATGGGGAATATCTCACAGATGAGAACCCTTAGTGTGAGGGGATGCATACCTGATATGGGGCATATCTCACAGATGTAATCCCTTAGTGTGAGGGGATAAATACCTGATATGGGGAATATCTCACAGATGTAAACACGCAGCAGACGCAGGCAGCAGGTCCCCACAAAGCGCAGGCGCTCCAGATCCAGCAGGGTGGCTGTGTACTGAAAGCCTTTTAGCCCCCGCAGTTCTTCCACACCGAGCACAAGTGTGGTCCAGCTCCAGTGCAAGATACTCAGCAAGGATTCAAAACACTCCTAGAAAACAAATATTGACTTTAATGTAGTACTGTCAATGAACAGAAATGATCAAAAATGCATAATGTAAAAGCAGCACTAAAATCCCATCTTTCTACATATTCTGAATGAATATTCAAGGTGGAAAATAATGATATCTAACATAACATGATTTCATCCAGGAAAACCAAAACATTGCTTCAAGAAAACATAGCTTTTGCACTGGAATCCTCTGGGCATAACAAGTCATATTCATTGTTCTTCCAAAATATTTAATTTTTTTGGGATGGACTGATGACTCAGATTCAGATTAGCATTTCAAAATTAACAGTAACCAGAAACGTCCCACCCATTTGCAACACTAGATACAGCAACTCAAGCTTCAATTGATCCACTTGTGGGCCTATCAAATGTGTGGCATTACTGTGTGGACACTGGTGAACACAAGTGACCGACTTACCACTGACACAGTCCTAGCAAAAGAGCGTTTCAGGATGTGAACTACTGACTTACCACTGAAACAGTCCTGGCAAAAGAGCGTTTCAGGATGTGAACTGGCTCGCTGGTCTGCTGCTTCCCCTTGGCTGTGTTGCCATCATTAGATGGTAACCTACAGGAGCAATGACATTAATGTGGAGAGATTATTGAGATACAAGGTATCAAACTACAACTAGAACAAAAAGAGAAAAAAGAGGATATTCTCACCTATACAACAACTGAGGTATTTGGCCTGCGTTCACGTCCGTCCCATTGTTGGACTTCTTCGAGCTCTTGAACTGAAACATCACACTATAATCGAAAAATAGACATTTTCAAGCACATATACGTGTAAACACAGACACATTCATAATGAGGTGTCACTTGTTTATAACAACCTCAATCTGAAATGACACTTGCTTTGAAATGACACTTTACTTTGAAATAATTGTTAACAGAACATAACACAATCATCGGAGTACCTCAATCTGTTCACCAAAGGGTTAACATTACAGTGAAATTCAGTCATTCAACAGATGCGTGACCTAAGACCCATGAGATGTTTGCATTGCAGGGTGCATTTACCTGTCGTCAGTGGTAATGGTGGCTTGGCCGTGTGAGCCACAGTCACTACTTGGGCCAGACACACGCGCCCAGGCCACATACCACCACCCTTGCTGCAGCAGCACCGGCTCATCAAACATCATGGCATATTTCTCCCTGTTGAAATGCAGAGGAAACAGCCTGTTAATGCTCTGACACTAACCAGCCTGAGTTGTCCTTCATTAGCGCTCGTATAGTGTGAGTGTCTCTTCTGCATCACAGTAAAAGCCAAGCAGCCATTTCATTGTCATGGAGAAAAACTTTTAAAACTAATCTGAAACAGCTTTATTTACAAATGTATTTTGTATTTGTAATTGATGCTATAGAACACAGCTGTACGTATATTCTCTGCACTAGTTAACAAACATTCCTGTAATTGATGCTATAGAACACAGCTGTATGTATATTCAATGCACTAGTTAACAAACATTCCTGTAATTCATGCTATAGGACACAGCTGTACGTATATTATCTGCACTAGTTAACAAACATTCCTGTAATTGATGCTAAAGGACACAGCTGTATGTATATTCTGGGCACTAGTTAACAAACATTCCTGTAATTGATGCTATAGGACACAGCTGTATGTATATTCTCTGCACTAGTTCTCTGCACATCCCTGCAGTGAGTCAGTGAGTTACCTGGCAGCACAGTCGTAGGCCAGCACGTCCGTCTCAGCTAAGAGCTCTCCGTCTGTTTCATGGTCCCCCCCGTCTGGACCCAGTTCAAACAGCTGCACCACAAACAACAGATCAGCAGTTCAGTCAGTGGGCAATTCATGACAAGGCATGGCCAATCTCACATATGCAGCCTGCTCTCCTCGTCTTAAATGATTATCCAATCAGGGCGGGAGCTTCATAGATTCCTATCTTCTTGTGCACCCTAAACACGTTGGAAGTACCTGACCACAGGCCCATGGGGTCAAATCTGGGGTCAAAAGCTTGATTCCTGCAATAACCCAAAGACCCTTGTAGACTACAGTTTTTTTTAAAAGTGATCATTATTTCTATGTGGAGCTCTATAAACGTATGTACAGAATTTAGAAAAATGATCTGCTCATTTTTACAGAATATATCAAGCCATGTAAAACGGTTCTCCTAAATGTCAGGGTGGAAAAGATTGCATATACAGTATGGATGAAAATCAAATCTAAAAAGATTACTGCAAATTGCAGGGGATATTGTATGTGCACAAGCATCACACCGGTATAGATACCTGAGGAAACGGAGATGATCAACTAAGAGTCTCTTGGGAACTCAGATATTTTAGGCTTAAAAGCACAATATTTATTTACTATTTATTAAACAATAAAGGCAGCATCCTAAAATAACACAAATATGTATCTGGGGAAAGCATAATAAATATCCTAAAAAACGAAATATATTTCATGAGGACCTTGTGTCACCTATTCTGTTCAATGTGTGAAACACCACAGTAGGGGGAAATTGATGAGTTTGTCAGAGATGGCAAAGCACAAAATTGCAATTACATTTTATTACATTACTATATTATTTACAGTGTTAAAGGTTGACATAAATCAGATTAACCAACCAAAAGGCTGTGAATAAGTGTTAATTATCAAAATACATATAGCACACCATATTACACAATATGATGTCATTCCTTCAAAGATTAGACATAACTGACCTTGATTTTAGCAGTGTACTCTCCACGGCCACCAAACAAACCAAGCCCACCCAGCAGGACATCTGTGTCTGCACAGAACCGAATGGCCTCCACGGAGTGAGCCGAGTAACCCCAGCCTCCTCCGTGACCTGTGGAACACCATCACATTAATCAAGGAAAAGACTGCATATGTTCTAGGGTTATTACACATCACATGCTACGTTAATCAAGGTAAAGACTGCATATGATCTACGCGTTCTTACACATCACATGCTACGTTAATCAAGGTAAAGACTGCATATGATCTATGCGTTATTACACATTACAAGCTGCATAGGACTCATAACACATGAACACATTATAAAGCTCAAGTACGCTTTATCTCGGTTCTATTATGGTTGCATTTTATGGGTGTGGTGCAGGAAGAAAATAGTCAATCCACATCATTTCACCCTGACCATGACACCACCAGCTTTGCTGGTATGGCAGAGCACAAACTCGACTGTCCTCCATCACAACGCCAAAACAACGTACATACACAACATAAAGACAACTTAAAGAACACTCTAAAGCATTGACATTTCATAGTTGTATGCTTGCTGTCAATACATTACAGGTTTTTGTTGTTTTTGGTGTCGTTTTTTTAACCAATGACGTTGTGTGAGCTTAGCTTCTAAAAACAATGCACTAGCCTTCAGGGCTCCAAATGTACTTTTTCCAAGCAGGGCTGGAACGTGGGGGCGGGGTTGTTGTACTCAGGATAAGCCCACTCTCTTCTCAATACTACCTTCTCATTGGGATCAGATTTCTTTCACTGATTGTTCGTCTCATGCACTACGGTCAGAACATAGTGACAGTTTGAGCAAATATGACAAAGAGGTTCTCTACTGCAGCTTTAAGAGGGCCCAAAATGAATCTTCCATTTAAATGGAAATATAATTGAGGAAATGAGCCCATGAATGATGGCAGGCTACTGAAAGTATTGCTGTCAGAGCAAATCATTGTGGTAATGAATGTAACAGGCCCAATTACAGAACCAAGACCCGTGTTCTTACTCTCAAAGCGGTTTACAACACTGTAGTCCTCCTTGGAGTAGACCTTCATCACAGACTGAGTCTCCTCCTCAGAGCAGGCCACACCGATCTTTAGCTCTTGCATGGCAGCCAATGTGTCCAGACACCCTGTGAAGAAGACAGATTTTCATAGGAATCAAAATATATGTGAAGGGCCTGGGATAATGAGCTCAATGTCCATACTTATTTTGATCTTATTCAATGTTAGATCATTCGGTCAATAAATGAATAAGTACACCATTTTTGTGAATAAATATTATATTGACTTCTTATCAATTTTCATAACCTAGAGTAAGTTCTGGTCGTACTTATGCAGATTTTCATTAATCTGGTATTCACAAACTTTCAAGCATCACTGTACCTAACTTGGTTACAGAACTGAAATAAACTGGCATGAGAGCAAATAAATGGCATCCGTTAACAGAGTGTTCAACAACAGTAAGAAAGATGGTGTGGTTCCATTGGGGAAGGGAGTTACCGGAGTGAAGAGAAAGAATTTCAAATGAACCTACATTGTTACCCCGCAGATAGTGTGCATTTTAGCTCGATTCTCTTACCACTGCACTTTTTGAACGGCCAGTGGAGTAGAGAGGCTATTAATGTGTGTTCTCTGATACATACCTAAGATGTGCAGGGCCCCATGGGAGCGTGTGGTGGTGGCCTGGGGGCCTGAAGGCAGAGCGAGCTCAGGGCTGAGGATACTACAGCGCCCTTGGATGTCTGAGGTTGCAGGCACACGTGCATCGGCAATGACAGCATTGTAGCACCACATCTCCCGCGTGGCAGGCAAGAACCTGAGAGAAGACATGACACACATGAACAAGAAGAGAGATATATGAAAGAGGGAGTAGTCATTAGAGCATTGAACAGCGTGCATTAACCACAACACACAACAACAGTAGTTCACCAGAAAACATGGTCGCTCTGATAACGGTCACAGATGGTAGGCATGGTCCCATATATAGACTATCTACAGATGCTCAGATTCTGAACTAACTATCTGTTGAAACTCTGTTAACTATCATTTATGGTTAAGGGTAGGGTTAAAGGGTTGAGTTTGGTTAGGGTGATGTTCAGTGAACAATTAGAACAACAAACCATCTATAAAGTCTCTGCAGGCAGGCATATCCAAATAAAGTGCTACCCAGACTGTCAAATTTGATAATCCAATAGTACTCCATTTAACACTGACCTCCAGATGACATCATAGACTGGATCTAAGCACAGTCCAAATCCCTGCAGGTCCTCCTGCTCCGAGTCATTAAAGGTTCTGCAGCTGCCGTCCACCTTGTTGATCAACAGGCATTTAAAGGGAGGTGGCTCTGAGGCGGAGGTTGGCACCAGACCTGTACAGGACCAGAACAAGGATTTAGAAAAGGAGTTAGACACAAAATCCTTCAGATAAGAAGTCAACAACAATAACCTGGTAATCCTCTCCAATAATGGCTTTACTAAATTGTAAAGATCCTAACAGTAGTTCTGTGATGGAGGCACTCCTGTTCAGGTTTAGTGGCGTAACCTCTTATACACCAACACAACTCTACAACACTGCTCCAGATCCCTAGAAATTCAGAGAGATAAAGGCAATCTGATAAACGTATTAAATACCTATGAATAGCTTCAAAACTGTTGAAAAATGCCAACTGTAAGTTTGTTTCAAATTAAAGATCTTCCAAGTGTGTGACCTATTAAGAACCATGCATTCATGTTTTCCACAACTCATCATTGAGTATAAAAAGGATACATTGTGACATAAAACATTAGCTATCTGACAAGCTAGCTAGCTTCTTACACTTTATATGACAAGGTACCGGTAGGCCCCTTATGTTGATCTTATAGTTTCAAATATCACTTAAAACAGCCCCAGAGTTGAGAGTTTGATTGTGACTCAGGAAGAAAAACATATTGCAACATATTTGAATTGGCACATATCCCCTTTTCACTCCCACTTTATTGTTTATCGTGACGATATTATTCACATGCCAAAATGTAGTGTCTAAAGTGATGTTTTCATAGACAGGCAGTGACAGAAATATCTGCCAGCTGCTGCTATGGGGTTCAGTGGGTTACTGGCACAGCACAAGTACATGTTCTTTAGTGTGTCATTGTCCAAAGTAAGACTCTACACTACAGTCTGCTTATTTAGTTGTTCAGATTGTGCCTCTCCAGTAGCCAAAAAGGTTTTAGACACGCCCACATTTTCTCAAACCACCCTCTCAGGTGAAGGCCACTCCAAACGTGTGTGCGTGTGTAGTGTCAGAGTAACCATAGCAACTATTATCTGCAACAGCAGTGCCACATTTGTATTTGGGAAGGGGGATAGCGTACCGTATAGAAGGATTTCAAATGAACTTCTAGGCCTCATCGAAACCTGCTGATGAGCATTTTAGGTATATTCTCCTACTAGCTTATCTGGCGGTTCTAATGTGGAGTGGAGTGCATTTTTGAAGATGATAACGGAACAGCTTATTGTGGTGACTGCACGGCACAGAATCAGACATGAGAGAACTGAAAGAGGCGCATGAGCTCCAAAGAAGATTAAACAGGCGGAAAATAACAATTATGAATTCTATTTCTGTAGATAGAAAGATAGATAGATAGATAGAGAGATTATGAAGTCTATTTCTGTAGTTTTTGGTGTTTGTACTTCATTATCTGCCCTGTGGCTTAATGTGCTTGGATTCAACCCTCGTACTAAATGTACTTTGTACAGGAGGCCTTGCAGAGACTCATATGCATAATGCTGAAACACAAACAAATATGATCCACTGACAAGGTATGCTAGGCTAACGTGCTTCGTAGGCATATCATATTTTATGTTTCATCATTAACTTGATTCTATATCTAAATTAACTTTTAATCAAGCTTCCTTTCAGCGTAGGCCTACCTTCCCAACACAACCAGGCTGGGACTTCATTATGATTTTATGATCATTCCTAAGCTTTTCCCCACAATTTCAGCGTTCATTTGTAGCATATATCTGCTTAAATGTTTTTATTTATTTATTTTTAAAATAAAACACTTTTTTTCTTCTTCTAAGGGGTGTCATTTGATTGGCTGTTGAGCTTAACTATGAACAACGTTTAGCCAGAATTGCAGACTGTACCTTAAACTGCTGGCATGCATTAGCTATTAGGCCTATAGCATTGAACTATAAAATCTCTAGCTTGCTAATGTACATAAGACATTTGGTCATGAATAACAAACCGTGTGAAATTTCATCAGCAGTGCTCATGATTCAGTAATGGCGTGCGTCATTGTTGAATGCATATATGAGAAACACTGATGTGTTACACCCAGTCTTTTAAGAAGCATTCTATTCTGTCAACTCATTTACATAGTGCATGCTTCCTTTTGTAACAGAGGAAATATTTCCACTTCAGGTTTAATCTAATGGCAAATGAACCAAGATTCTGTTTATTTAGAAGGATCCCCATCAGTTCTAACCTAAGACAGAGCTACTTTTAGTGGGGTCCAAAAGATCCAGGGTCTGTGTCTCTGAAACGCCTAAATATTTGACTGACCGGACTTCCCCGCCTTGGCTACGAGTATTTATTTGGGTCATTTTGAACTCAAATGACAGATTATTGTGTCAGTCCTTAAGAAGTTAAAGAAGTTAATGCAACCTTAATGGAACTGTAAAATGGAATGTGTAAGAGGGAGAGATAGAAAATAGTTCGAAATTGACGTTACCAATAATATGTTTGCTGGCAAAGACCTCAGAAGTGGCAAGAACATGAGAGTTGATGAGTGCCTCATCTATTCTAAGGAATGTCTGGTCTCCACTGGCACCGATCCATGTTGCTTTGCGGCCATACTTGGCCCCGATGTTGGGCATAGGGGAAGGTTTAGCATTCCAGTACGGGATGTCTAAAATGGGCCGACCAAGTTGCCCTTTCTGTGAAGAGAAAAGGTTACGTTTTATGACCAAACCTGTAACAAAATATTAAAATAATGCTGATATGCCTTCAAGTTACAGTACTCGCAGAGAAAGGATAGAGGTGTGCTTGTGACAGATCGAGATGTGAAGGTGTGGAACAGTGAGTGACTGAGTGATTCAGCTGCTGTAGGCTACTATACCGAGAAGCTTCCAAAGGTGAAGACTTGTCCATCTGTGAGTAGAACAGCTGTGTGATTGCTGCCTGCTGTCACCTGGACACTGGTCCCAGGCAGAGCCTGTACTAGGGTGGGAGACCCTCTGGAATGATCCAAATAAGACACGTTACACACACAATTCTGGAGATGTGTACTGTACACACACACACACACACACACACACACACACACAATACTGCAGATGTATACTGTACACACATTACACACACAATACTGCAGATGTATACTGTACACACATTACACACACAATACTGGAGATGTATGCTGTTACACATGTTACACACACAATACTGGAGATGTATACTGTACACATGTTACACACACACACAATACTGGAGATGTATACTGTACACACACACACACACACACAATACTGGAGATGTATACTGTACACACGTTACACACTCACACAATACTGGAGATGTATACTGTACACGTTACACACACAATACTGGAGATATATTGTATACTGTACTGTATTTTAATCACCATAACTATCCATTATGAATGATATGAATATAATACATAACTGACATTTATGATACTAGAGGTAATCCCCAATAATTGTGACTGGCATCTTCCATTCTATTCTCTTCATGCTGACTCTTTAGCAGACATTACCTGGAGTTCACATCTCCGTGCCCAAGTTGTCCATGCTGCCCGTAGCCAAATGTGTACACATCCCCATTCTCCATCAATACCACTGAAAAGACAGGGACATTCCATTATTATATTCAACACTACAATAGGAATATGCAAGATTATTGCCTGCACACATCATACATCATTGCATGTTATTGATTAAATTTTTTTTAACTTGCCTATTATTCTATACATTTAAAACGGATTTGACGGATGCAAATATGAGTTTTATTGAAAATGTGACATTTTCTAAATGATTGCAAATGTTTGAAGGGTAATATAGATAATCCAAAAAGGAAATTCACTTGTGTGGCTTGTTGCTGTTCACTGTTCAAGAAACCCTCCATCAGTGTCACATAAAGGACCAACAGCACATACGGACCCAGGAACACTCTTTGCCTTAAAAGACCTACCTGAGTGGTGGAAGCCACAGCTGACCTGTGCGGCACGCAGTTCACAGTCGAAGCGCACGGCCCCAGGAGGATAGGTTGTGATCTTACTGGCATCTTTGTCTCCACGCTCACTGCTACCATCTGTGCAAGAAACACACAGACAACAGAAAAGACAGCATTAGCCTGGAAATGTGGAAGAGAAATTAACAATATATCATTTGGCCTTTGAAATTGTGCGTCCTGTCTGTGCACTAGTAACACTGCAAAGCTCAACACAACAAATGGCAATATACCTTTCATTACCGAGTCAAATCTTTTCAAAACGTTGCATGTGCGCCTCTATTTTTAATGACAGAGTCAATCCTTACGCTCTCTGTAAAGAATCTTGCCAGAAAGGTGCTCTATAACATACAGTAATATGAAAGACAAATAGACCTATTACACTTATATATTAGACCTATTACACTTATATATTAGACCTATTACACTTTGATTAAAGATTAAAGAAAGTGATTTTTTTATTGCGGGGGCGGAACTAGGGGACTCTACAATACCAGTGTTGCACACATTTCTGGAGATGATCTGCCATCCTTTGGTGCTCTGCTCTTAGCAGCAGGAGTTGTGTTGCTCTACCTATCTCTTTAAAATACCCCAACGGTGTTCTATTGGATTCAAGTCAGCACCATAGTTCTTTTTTCTTCAGAAACTCTTTTTGATTTCTGCAGTGCTTCGGGTCATTATCATGCCAGAAAATTCCTCTTCTGCCAAGCTCCTGGAGACATCTTATCAGACAGTATTTTGGCATATGCACAGGCATTCATCTCAACACCTGCACTCATGCGGCCCCATATCATCAAACTCGAGACTATGCATTCATTCATCCTCATTCAATGAAGTTTCAACCCTAACCCTAATACCTACAATAAACCTACCGGTATGTCTGATTCTGATCATCTGCTTGATCCTAACCAGTCTGGTTTCAACCAGTCTTGTTTCATTCCACTGAAACTGCTTTAAATGTCAACTGCTAAATTGTCAATCTTTGAGAGTAGCAAGAGCTTCTGCTCAGTCATCTAGTTTTACTGTAACATGTGCAAAAATTGGCCAAACCCCTATTCAATATCCCTACCTGGGCATGTATGAGAAAAACATGAAACCACTACATTCAGGCATTTGATCATAACTGCAAAGAAAAACCCTTATTCTTGTCAAGTATTTGCAGGATTATCAAACGAAACAAGAACAAAAGTGTCAGACTATCTAAAGACCACTAAACAAGACATGTAGAGAGTTGACTTGAATATGCTAGATCTAATTTGGACTGAGCTGTGGTGTTCTTCGAGACAGATGAAGTGATGACTTTTAAAAGGAATTATTTAGTCTCATTAATCAGCAGTATAACTGGCAGGAAAAAGGTAAGAAAAGAAAAGAAAAAATACCATCTCCCCAGGTATTAAGCCCCTTCTATTTTTGAGATGTTTTGCTGCTGGGGGCACTAGCAGCTGTGAACATGTGGCTGATATCATGGATTACTTTAAGCAGCAGGCCATTTTGTGTAAATTACAATTTGGTGATAAATCAGCAAGACAATGGCCAAAGCTTGGCCCAGGTATAGGACATGGAATGCCATGGAGTGACCCCTTCAGTCCACAGATTTGAATACTATTATGTTAGGACAAAACTCAAGCAGTGGCAGCACAAAATATGCTATTCTTGAACATGATGCAGGGTGCACAGGGTGTCATTGGGAGAAAGCGCACTTTTAGAAATCACCCAGTGATCATTGGTGGTTGGTTTTTTTCTGTTTTTCCTGGCACTATTTTAACATACATGGACATTAACCCCCAGGAGTTCAGGGCTAGATTCGGGCACTCACTTTGGTGGTTCTGACACGCACGCCTATTTTGAAAACCTAAGCAACTTTACACAGTGGTTCCAAAGTGACATTGATTTGATTCCATTCTGCACAAGCACGACAAGATTCTGTGATTTTGCAAACGGTCTAGTGAATATGAGGATGAATGTGACATATATTCTTGTGCTAAACTTGAGCACTTTGAGAAATATACCATCTGCAACAATAAGAGGTTAACTGTACTTTGCACTTATTTACCAAGTTTCAAAAATGATGCATGTATATATAAAATGTAAGATTATTAGTAGGCAAGAATGCTTCAAAGCAATAGTAAATGTAGAGCAATCGTGGTCATCATAATATTCAAGTAGCATGTATTTCATATTTGTATTTTCTCTAAAAACCCCTATCAAATAATCCTACCATAAAAAAGTCGCTTTTACTTGTGGCGGAAAATGTGCAAAGAGGTCAAAGAGAAGGCGACTATATCCCTTTTCATTTCTCAAATGTCAGCAATAATAACTCCGAATCCTTTAAGATCCATCGGACGACCAACGGACCACAGAGGATCTTCAGCAGACGACCGGTCTACTGTCTCTCTCTCACTGCCCTTTTCTCTCTTCAGTTCACAGCTGCACATACAGCCATGCGGCTAATACTCAGGACTATACATGGGAATGCTTCTTTCCCCCACGCCTGGTAGTTAGCAACACGTTTTCATTCACGCTCAGTGTTCCATAATGATAAGGGGGCCGGTGTATTCCCAGCCGACTGTATTTTGACGGCCTGCTACAGAGCAAGAACTTCCGCGAGAGGTGTAAAACATGTGAGGTTTCATGCCAGTTAACCTAGCTATTAACTGTTTAAGCTTTAGGGAACTATCGTAACAGGTGGTAGTTGCTATCATGTGTAATATGAACTAATGTTAATATGAAGCAAATATGAACTTGTGTTACTATAAGAAGCTGCCCAGGCACCCTGGGGGTTTTCTATCTTATCCTATTATTACGTTTCCTTAGGTAGCTAGTTAGTTAGCTAGCATAGCAACTAGACAACCATAGCAACCATGAAACATCATTTGCTGCATAGCCTGAAGCAACATTTCACTTCTCAAACATAAACGGGGTCCTGGGTTATAAGTGATCACAACTACTTGTGGATTATGTTAAATGCTTAAAAAGACATTCAACAATACTGCGAGAAACAATGGGACATCAATGGATCAATGGCTTACTCTGATATCAATGGAGTGAATTAAAGGATCAATGGCTTACTCTGATATCAATGGAGTGAATTAAAGGATCAATGGCTTACTCCGATATCAATGGAGTGAATTAAAGGATCAATGGCTTACTCCGATATCAATGTAGTGAATTAAAGGATCAATGGCTTACTCCGATATCAATGTAGTGAATTAAAGGATCAATGGCTTACTCTGATATCAATGGAGTGAATTAAAGGATCAATGGCTTACTCTGATATCAATGGAGTGAATTAAAGGATCAAGGGCTTACTCTGATATCAATGTAGTGAATTAAAGGATCAATGGCTTACTCCGATATCAATGTAGTGAATTAAAGGATCAATGGCTTACTCTGATATCAACGGAGTGAATTAAAGGATCAATGGCTTACTCTGATATCAATGGAGTGAATTAAAGGATCAATGGCTTACTCCGATATCAATGGAGTGAATGAAAGGGGCAGTTCTCTAACAAGTTAATTCAATGGTTGCAATTCCTACTGCAAGCATGTCTATAATACATAATAACAATAATACTAGTTATAATAATACATTTTTTTTTTTCACTTTTTTTCTCACAGATCTGTTCTAAGCTGTTCTAGCAAGCTCAACACACAGCATGATGCAGAGGGATTCACAGAAAAGTATCAAATGTTCATACGTCATTTTTGTTGTTACTTGAGTTTTACGAGATGATCTGAGTAATCAGAGTTAGACTTCAACTTTGGATTTTTCGTTTCCTTAAAACGTTGCCTTATGTGGTGCACCCAGACCCAACCATGGCTGGATATACAGCCCTTTTTAATAGTAATGACCATCACACCACATTACAAAAGGATGCAGCAATGACGAGTATATAGATTACCACTGGAAACTTTGATTCATCTTGGATTACTAACAAAATCACTGATAACTCCGATTTTATTCCTGTTTGAGTGTCTGTACTAGAATGCACCTTTTTCAATAAATACGATGCAATACTTAAGACATGGAAGTGTTACTACAGGGGGTGACCCTAATTGTACCCTCATAGAAAATATGAATTAAATTCTCAGATGTTCTTCTTGATTTGGTCACAGCAGACCAGTAGGAGACATTATTCATGGGCTTTCACATTACATTACTTTAGTCATTAAGTAGACGCTTTTATCAAAAGCCACGTACAAAGGAGAGAACAATCAAGCTACGAGCAACAGAGACCTAGTGTAACAATAAATACTACTTTACATAAAAAAAGTGCAGGAATGTAACTACTGTAAGTGCAAGTTAATTACTAGTTAGAGGAGATAGCATTAGAGGAAGGATAAGGAGAGGTAGATGAGGGATGAGGAAGGGAGAGGAAGTGCAAGTTATGAAAGGAATTGTTGAATTAAGGAACATATCCAACTAAATGTTCCATAACTATGCCCAACTGTGTGAGATACGTTTTGAATGCTATGCACGGTAGACATGGGCACTGTTACCTCGGCCCTCCTCCAACCGGTGCCGGCGGTTGATCCGCTGCCTCTTCTCCTCTTGCCGTATCTGGATGTGCTCCTCGATGTTCACACCTGGGGAAGGAGGGATAGGGACAGCTAAAATGAAAGAAAAATGGAGCAACAGGCCAAAAAAAGAAAGAAGAAGAAAATGGAGAGAAACCAGAAACAAACAAAAAAACAAGACCATGGATGAACAATTACCACATACAGAAGATGAAGATGCAGGCAGAAGCAATCACACTATGAGCAGCATCAAGGCAGAAGCAAACACACTATGAGCAGCATCCAGGCAGAAGCAATCACACTATGAGCAGCAACCAGGCAGAAGCAAACACACTATGAGCAGCATCCAGGCAGAAGCAATCACACTATGAGCAGCAACCAGGCAGAAGCAATCACACTATGAGCAGCATCCAGGCAGAAGCAATCACACTATGAGCAGCAACCAGGCAGAAGCAAACACACTATGAGCAGCATCCAGGCAGAAGCAGAATGTTACTAGAACTGCAGGCTTGTGGCACACGGCCAAATCATAAGACATATGAAGACAAAATGCAAAAGTGGAATGATAATTGATTCTAAATGGTGGGTAGACAGACAAAGGTACCTAACAGCAGGTCCAAAGGTATCATCTCCTTCACGGCGTCAAATATGCCCCTCTGTCTGGCCTCCTGGCCGTCCAGCTCTCGAGCGCAGGCTTTACAGCAGCCGCAGGCCGAGCACCCCGACTCACCCGAGCCACAGCCACAGATGCTGAAAAGTAGCACACACACACATATATATGCAATTTAAAAGGGGAAGAACAAATTGAATGTCAGGCACTGTTTCCGTCACATTTGGCCTGCCTGCCTGCCTGCCTTTTGACCTAGCAATTGTGTTTTTTCATCCTCTGTAATGATTTATATTTCATTGTATTTTATGTTTCATAACTTTCATATTTTAGCTGAGGTGAAAAGGCTTGGTTTTAAACATTGTTTACATTTTAGAAAGAAAATGAACTGGGCGATGTTTAGAGTGTCTCTGCATTAATTATATGAGCCAATCAAGCCAATTTAACCTTTAAAAGTAACACTATGAAGTTTTTGGAGCCGCCAGGTAGGGGGCTACTTTCTGCTGGCCTATTCAGTAACGTATTTGCAGTCTTGCACTTGCTTGATGTTTGACTTTGTTAGGAAAGTTGTTGACTCGCTAGTTTGTCATAAAACAAAGTAAGCAAATTTCCAGAGGTTTCGCTAAGTTTAGCCGCTAGCAAGATATCTTGTTAGCAATGTTAGCAAGCTTGTTTTACACACTTTCTAGCACCATTGTATGCAAATCTCGGCCATGGCAAAGAAAACAAATCTCCAAATAATCTAAAAGTACTCATTACCTTTTTGGAGAAGTAAAACTAGCCAGCCTGACTCTGGTTTCTGACAGAAATCATGAAAACCAATGCTCTCAAACAAATACAAATAAACTAATTATTCAACAGGGACCTCTGGCACTATTTCCTGTCTACCAAACATTCTAGGGAAAAGGTCATTTTTTATACTAGTGAAGTACATGCAAACAACGTGAAATTAAGCAAGAAATACCAACATAACTAACAACCTCATTGTGACATCTTCTATGCTGAGAGACATCAAATGTGGCCCATGAAGGCTTGCTTTGCAAAAACTTTGCTTTGTCTACAAATGTGCTTGGAAGTAATCAGTAGGAGCGATTGCATGTGCATCAAAGCTGGAGTAAGTGCAAGCCTGTGTGCATGCATCCACTCACCCTCCAGGCACCCGGTCTGGCCGCCCACTACTGACACAGCTGGCCCCATACCCGGTGCAGTCTCCACACACGGTGCACACCATACACTGGTCCAGCTTCCACTTGTGCACGCCCGGCTGGCACATCACAGACTTCTCCTCCTTCTCCTCCAACTCATCCTCCAGGTCCTCATCCATGGCGGTAGCCATGTTCTCTACTCCGAACACTGGATCATATATATATATATATATACACATGCTCTTTAGTGACGTATTAATGTTCCTCAGATGAACTACAACCCTACTATGAAAGCAGCAAACGCCATGATTATGGCAGCTGTGATATAAGCACTGCTGTGATGCCAAGACAAGAGCTATAGGACCAAGGACAGTATTTAGCCATTAGTATATACTGCGTACTGAACATCCCTCTGATTGACTACTTGATGTGGTCTGTGCCAGAATAGTTGTAATCATAGCATAGTTTGTAATCACCAACACAATTAAAAGTAAGCCAAATATATGCAAAACATGCATTATAGGGTTGAGTCTCTGGAGTCTATGATATGTGGATTAACAGACAGTTGGTGAATCAAAATCCACACATCAAAATGACAAAAAAAATCATTACTGCCTCATCTTATCTTGTATGAATCTTAAGTGGCAAATGTAGTCCTTCCAGTTGAAGTTGTGACGTCCTTACCTTTCCCAGCCTGGGTCATGACTCCTGTGTCTCGGCCACACTGACCCTTGTTGTTCACTCCAAAGGTCCAGACCTCTCCACTCTTGGTGAGAACACAGGTGTGAGCCTTGCCCATAGCTACCTGAGTTACAAAATGGCCCTTCAGGTCGGTGACTTGACCTAAACAGGAGAGGATGGATGGCCATTTACTTCACAGTCAAGATGACATGATTCATGTTTGAGATAAAGCACACCAATTAAGATGGAAATACAGCAGACTGCAATAAATGCTCATAGCCCTCTTACAGGAACTGTCACTGTAAATAGCATCCTTCCCAAACATGTACAGTTCGCCATCCTTAGTGATGATGCTGCTGCTGCCATTGTTGCAGGCTGTGCAGATGGCTATCTTGCTCTCCAGCTTGATCATTTTCTTGGGCTTGTAAGGCTTTGGCTGCCTGCGACTCTTGGCTGTGAATTTAACACAAACAAGTCATAATGCTGACAAAGACAACTGCTCTTACAACACAATTCAGTGTTTAATAATATACATTAGATACAGAGATAAATAGTTAGATTACAGATATATTACATTGGACTAAATCAAAGCAATGATAACAGGCCCATACTTGTCTCTCCATCCTCCCCCTTACTGGCCAGGCCCGTGAAGAAGACGCTTCCATCTTCTGTTACCAAGAGGGCGTGAGAGCCATCATGGCCCACGGAGAACTGCACAATCTTGGGTGATTTGGTAATTGGTAATTCCACCCATTTACCAGCTGAGGGGCCACCTTGTTTGATACCAAGGCTCTGGTACTTCCCTGTGTAGTAGATCTGTTGAACACACAACAAACAAAATGTAACAAAACAAAACTTATAATAGTTGCTAAAAAGGAAAGACAGAAAAAGAAAAAAAAAAACTGTCAAAACAACTTCTATATCCTACCTATTGTTCCATTTAAGATGGCAGTGTAATAATAAGCTATTAAGATGTTTAATCTATCGTAATGTTCCATAATTTCGTCCCCCCGACCAAAAAAAAAAGAACGGTTATAGATCAAAAAGTCTTCAATCAACCTTACATATTTCAGTAACAGTGGATGTCCACATTACTACTGGTTTCTTGTTTCATTCATTCATTGATCATTGTGCAATATCTACAACTTTAGATAACTAGTGTAGTTATAGCGTAGTAGTACAAGTCATTTGAAAATAAAATTGAACCTGCAGCAACAGGTTAAATAAATATATATATATATATATATATATATTTCCTCTTTGTCAAAGGGGGGTGGGGCATTAATGAAAAGTTTGGAAACCATTGGTCTACACCAACTCAACCCAAGAGCCACCATACCTTTCCTGAGGCGGTCTTCATCAATGCAAACTCCCTGCCCGCTCCGAGCAATGCTGCCTCTTCATCAAATCCTGTGCCTGAGAAACAGAATTTTCAAACTCAAGAACATATAGACAAGGCAAGGCAGGTTTATATATTTATAGCACAATTCATACACATTGGTAGTTCAAAGTGCTTTAGAAATTAGCAGATTAAAGAACATAGAAACATATCTTAAAAAGGTAAAAGTGCATTCAAACTTTTAAAAGAGACTCAATTCAATTGAAAACTACCATAATTGACAGTCAAACCCTAAATCATCCCAGTAAAAATGTCAAGACATGTCTAGTCACCAAAGTATCCAGTACTTGTGTAGAAGTGCTACTCACTGATGATGTGCAGCTCCTTCTCTAGGTCGAAGAGCGAGATGCCACAGGCATGGAGACACTTCCTGGCCAGCTTCAGCTGCAGTTCTTGCTGCAGAGCCAGGTCTGAGCTGGCAGCATAAATGCGTACCACAAAGCCATCCTGTTTTGCCATAACCAGAGAAACAAAGTATTAGATGGCAACATCCACTCAAGTAGGGTTAAAAAAGAACTAATTAATTATTACACCAACGACAATGATTTCAGGGGACTGCTATGTATGTATCATTTTAGAATATTTGGCATTTTGCGTTCTGTGAAAATGCTTCTATTTTTGTCTGATTTAACATTCAAATTCCATTTTTCTCATTCTGAATGGATATCATAAAAATTGGAGTGAAAAGTTGAGTCTTTGCATTAGGTATGTCCCCTGTTTTGTTTTAAGGAAAGCATGCACTCAAGCTCCAAAGGTTTGTCAAATCATGCTGCAATACAATGAGTAATATCACTGTTCCAAAGAGCTTCTTGTAGAGTTACTGAACTGATCTGATCTCAGTCTTCTAGTGGAGTTACTGATCTGATCTGATCTGATCTCAGTCTTCTAGTGGAGTTACTGATCTGATCTGATCTCAGTCTTCTAGTGGAGTTACTGATCAGATCTGATCTCAGTCTTCTAGTGGAGTTACTGATCTGATCTGATCTGATCTCAGTCTTCTAGTGGAGTTACTGATCTGATCTCAGTCTTCTAGTGGAGTTACTGATCTGATCTGATCTCAGTCTTCTAGTGGAGTTACTGATCAGATCTGATCTCAGTCTTCTAGTGGAGTTACTGATCTGATCTGATCTGATCTCAGTCTTCTAGTGGAGTTACTGATCTGATCTGATCTCAGTCTTCTAGTGGAGTTACTGATCAGATCTGATCTCAGTCTTCTAGTGGAGTTACTGATCTGATCTCAGTCTTCTAGTGGAGTTACTGATCTGATCTGATCTCAGTCTTCTAGTGGAGTTACTGATCTGATCTCAGTCTTCTAGTGGAGTTACTGATCTGATCTGATCTCAGTCTTCTAGTGGAGTTACTGATCTGATCTGATCTCAGTCTTCTAGTGGAGTTACTGATCTGATCTGATCTCAGTCTTCTAGTGGAGTTACTGATCTGATCTGATCTCAGTCTTCTAGTGGAGTTACTGATCTGATCTCAGTCTTCTAGTGCTCCTAGAAATGAGGCTGTGGGGCTGAGGTCATGTGACCCTGGAGAAAGGCCATTATGGTCAGCACTCCTTGGCTCGTATAACTCTTATTGCTTTATTCATGGATATTTTCTGTCAATCTGTTTACTGGAGAGCCCTTTGGTTTAACTCCTGTTGTGCTATATCAATAAAAGTCACTTTAGTTCTTGCAATCATTGAGGTGTGTTTGGGATCCTTATGCTGCTGCAGTTTCAAACCTTTTCCACAAATATGCACAGAGTCTCTCCTCTACCTCTACCTCTCCCTTGTCAGGGTTCAGGTGATGTGGTGCAGGCGTCTAACTCCACGCCTAGACTTGGATATTTCCCACCAACATTATTCACTGTTGTTTTCATACACTGTGGTATCAATCTGTCTCCTTCTATTTACCCTTCTGTTGAGGTCATACAACTTCAAACTTCATCAGCAGAGAGGTCTATTGAACTTGATTCACTATAGTGATTCCCAAGGTTGTTTTAAGCTTTTTACAGGCTCATCAAAAATAGCACTTAAAAAATCCTAGAGGAAACAATATTGCAAAATTCCAGATCCTTCAAGTCTGACTCCAATTTTTTTTTATCCCTTCATACCATCACCCTGTCTTTGATACCTAATACAATCAGTTCAAATCAAAACAAAAACATCCCAAGGTTTATGTTCTATAATTTGAGTAAGAAACCACAGTATTGTTGTAATGACAAACATTGGATGATTGATTTGTAGAGAATTCAAACTCACATCTTTGCAGGCAGCAATCTGATTGATATGCTCTCCATCAGTGAAAACAATGTTCTGTCCATCTGTTTGCAGACCTTAAGACATAAAGTGCATTATTCATACATGAGTGGTCTGAGGAACCAGCATACAAAAGGCCCATACCTTCTTAAGACCTTCTCAAGACCATCAGCAAAACACTGGCTAAGGATAGGGCTTTTTAGATTAGTATGGCATTTGATGGCCACCGTTGCAGCGAAACTATTCAAATACAAGTATCCGTATTCGGTTATTCAAATGGAGACGGTCAGATATTTGAATATCAAAAACGGTTGACATGCACACCCTTCCTATGAACAGTACCTGGCATGGTGAAGGTTCCCTCTTGTTCTAGTGTCTCAGGGTTGATCCTGAGGGCAGTCACATTGGGACTACTCATGTCACAATACAGCAGGCAGTCCTAGGAAGAAACGCATCCACACACACAAACACAATGCCACATCTGTCAAGACCTGTTCTAAATGCATCCACACACACAAACACAATGCCACATCTGTCAAGACCTGTTCTAGATGCATCCACACACACAAACACAATGCCACATCTGTCAAGACCTGTTCTAGATGCATCCACACACACAAACAATGCCACATCTGTCAAGACCTGTTCTAAATGCCGGTTATCTTAACATTATACTACATTTACTAGCTCAGCCTGAACTGCTGCCGTCCCTGTCAAAAACTCAAGATCTTTGCTGTATATTCACATGACGCAGAGATATTATTTCAAACACTGTGATTGAGTCATTGAGCTTGTGTGCTGAGAGACTAGTATACTTTGGAGACCTCTTGGAGTATATACCTGAGCCCACAGAACAAAAAGAAACAATGCTTTCAAAGTGTGTACCTGAGCAAATCCCAGCCATGATTTCTTGTCCTTCCAGTTTCTTATGCGTGAGGTGGAGTTATACACATGGCCCTGAAATCAAATATGAATGCACTTTACATTAGGGCAATACACAAGCAATGAACAGTAACAGTGACTCTTTTCATTCGGTTTCTCAACAGTATTGAAGCAATCCTAGACTTAACTGGGTTTGTTGGTTGACTCTTTTAATTCTGTTTTTCAACAGTATTGAAGCAATCCTAGACTTAACTGGGTTTGCTTGCAGCTAGTAATATGCTTATGAAGAAGCTGATTCTGTGCTGGGCCGATACATGTGTTAATATAATGTTTCAGGACTGTACAACTAACATTTCTCTCAGTATGACTACAGGTAAGCATAGCACAGAGACCACTTGCGTAAGCCTATCGCTAGATTCTGATGGAAATGGGCAAAATATATGGTTTCGTTATTTATTTAGCATATACTGAATTTTCTCTTCATGTAGCCAAAAGCATGTGATAGAATGAGGAGGCCCCATGGCAGTGTGAGTCAATATAAACTCAAAATGAATGCAGCATACTGTACATCTCCCCACAATAAATGACCATATACACCGAAAACACATTTTCATATATATGTGAACCTTTTGCTCATTTGGTGAGATTCGAAGATTGAGTGATTTCCCAAATCTATAAACTATGGTGAGAAGCATGGAAATAGCCTGCATCTAGCTTTCATTAAATAGTGCCACACTGAGAGTTTTTGAAGGAAGGAAGGAAGGAAGGGGCATTTAAAGATCCCCTTACATTCTGTTCCAATTCCAGTAAGTATTAACACACAAGATAACAGAATGTTTGATCTGCAGCAGTAAGGTTTGAAACAAATGGAGTGACGTTTCAGTGTTTCAGTAATTCAACATACAAGGAAAAGTCAATTATTGTATAAACTATGAAAATGCAAAGCTGCTGGACCCCTCTTGTGAATGCTCTGATTCTGCCTGTTCTTTTGAAACCCAATGGGCAGCTAAAAGCACAGGTTGTGCATGCACTAAATCCCGACCAGATTCCAAATTGGTGAAATGACTCATGTAAGCGAAATGACCAACTGTGCCTGTAGGGGACACTAGGCACAATAAACACATTTGGTTTTTGTTTATATCTTGGGACCTTATGTGGGAAAGAACACACATATTTGGCTCTCTCAACACATTGCAAAAGTTCATATTTGCCAGTGTAAATGGCTGATATCCCAGAAATTTCACAGGCTCATTCATAATGACACAAAGAGGCTTAAGTACCAAATTTGAAACAAATTGGCCACAAGGTGGCGCTGCAAGAAACTGCAATGCATTTTCCTCTGTGCAGTAGCTCTGGCATGGTTTGGTCCTTATGCAAGTCCTTGAGTAGGGGTCCTTTATTTAGTCAATAAAATGCAGTAATAAAAAAGGTACACTGGACTTTGAACTACTAGCAGAAGGCTCGTCATATTTGCCTCAAGTTTGTGTCCATGAACCTCTAAAACAGACCTGGGCAAAGTGCGGCCCAAGGGCAATTTGCGGCCCGTTGGCTGTCTCTGTGCGGCCCGCGGAGGTCAATTGTAAATTGGGAATCAAACGTAAATACCTGTATTTATTATACGGCTCTTCAGAATGTTGCAAAAAGTTCCGTTGATTTGAATGGGCCATCCCAACGTTTGCAGTTTCTTTATATTCACTGCTGCGAAAAATGTGTGACTGCTGTCATTGGCAACGGGTTTTGTGTGTTCTAATTCACATCTTTCATATCATTCCGCAACGCAAGTAGTCCGGTCATTTAACGTAACTGAAAGTCATTGAAACTTGAAGTCATAAGGTGGGTTGCTTCGCATTTGCGTGAAGAACTAAACGGCAACAAAATCATTAAAAAGAGGTATTTTGGAGAAATGTCTTCTATTGTTTTGGCAAGTAGGCTAAGCGTATGTTTGCGGGATATTTTTTTTATTTCCGTAGGCCTACATTCGTGCGTGTAGGCGTGCGTGTAGGCGTGCCTGCGACCATTTGCGCTGATAAAAATTTATATTACTATTCATTTGTATACTTATACTATTGCATTACAAGCTTGCTCTCGTGTGTGTGTGTGTGTGCCATGTGTATTGGTCGTCTGGGAACACCTTTAATACTGCAAAAACATGCTCATTTTCAAAATCGTTTTGGTGAATTACATCTTGATTAAATAATGTTGGCGTTTTTACTATGCCTGCACCACATTTTTTTAAGCCTAAATGCAACATCTACTCTTACCTGTAGCAGTTAATCAAAACCATACAATTTAATGTTTTTTTATAAAGAGATACAACTTATATTGAGCAGAATTGAGTTCAGCCTATTGGTCCGGCCCTCCACAACACTCCCACTATCTCATGTGGCCCCTTGGGGAAATTAATTGCCCACCCCTGCTCTAAAAGGTCACTATGTGTGTATAGCTGAGCTCTCATACAGGATTGTCACAGCATACACCTGAAACCAAACTAAAACTGAAAGTCTAAACATTACTATGCTTTTAAAGATCGTCCACAAAGTTGTAGTTACTCAAGCCGTGTGTGCACACACACGCATGTTAGAGTGAATAAGTGTGAACGAGCGCCACGTTATGTTTTATTGTATAGATAATAATAGTCTTGCACACCAACGGAATGTCATGCATGTGTGTTTGTGAGTACAGTATGTTTATGCCAGGACGTTTTAGATGGGAGAGGCAGGCAAAGCTGTTTGTCCTGCCCGCACAAACAATCAATTTCCTTAGATTTGCTTGTACATTAAAAAAAATGACATATCAGATGATAATTTAGCATGGAGATATAGCCTGTGAACACTATTGCAAATTTTACCATCAAAACATTCCAAATCTATCTAGGTAGACTAAAGACATGAAGTGGTACAATAAACACCCACAAACATGAAACTGTAAATAAAAAACTCACTTTAAGTTATTTGATTAAATCGAATATGGCCGACACATACATTTGGTCAATATGATAGGTGGATGGGATATCCTGACATGTAATTTCCCTAACCCTAGGCTCCCTTTTGCTGCTAGAACTCAATTGAAATCCCTCACTTTGGACAGCCACTGTATCGGCACCTGCTTATTGAAATGCTCTGATTCAGCTCTATCTCCCCTCTGAACCACTCACTCCTCTGATGAGCAACTGTTATCTTTGCCATCTCTCCACAGCAAGAGATTGCAGTCCAAGCTGTTTGTTCGTGGTGCCTTGGTGGTGGACTGACCTACCTAATAAACCTACCATTCCAGTGACAGCCTTGGAAAACTCACCTTTTAAATCATCATCTGTCTAATTAACTAATTTGCATAAAGTCTACTCTATAGTAATAGTTTGGGTATTATTATTATTATTGTTATTATTATTAATAATAATAATGGCAATTGGTACCTAATATTGTTTCTTGCTTTTTTTTGTCATTATTACTATTACTGCCTTTTTCAAAAAAATACAAAATTATTCTAACTTGTAATTGTAACTAAGAACTGTTTTCTAATTTATTTATTTATGTGTTGTAAGTCGCTTTGGGGTAAAGCGTCTGCTAAATTCTACTATAACCATCAAAATGACTAGGTTTCACTTGTATCCTTGTCCATATCGGATTGTCATTCAACTTGGCGAACAGCCGACAGTTACATGGAGCAGTTGTTGTCATGTCATCCACATGCGCTCGGATGGGAGGTAACCAGGTGCGGTCATGTCATCCACATGCGCTCGGATGGGAGGTAACCAGGTGCTGTCTGTCTGTCTGTCTGTCTGTCTGTCTGTCTGTCTGTCTGTCTGTCTCATTTCTTTGTCTTTCTCTCTCTTTAAAGGAAAACTTTGGGATGTACCTGGACCCTTTTTTTCTTAGATCTTTCTTTCAAAATTCTACCAAGCATACTTAACAATCAATATACTATACAATAGATTCTACCAAGCATACTTAACAATCAATATACTATACAATAGATTCCTAGGAGACAAGCATCTGCGTCAAGGTAAAGCGCTTGTTTTGGCCACTGACAGGCTCGTAAATGTTATTATAAGAGAGATTCCCTACAGATACACCTCCGTTTACCTCAATGGTTTACCTCTCTCTAGGTCTTTTCTTTCTGATAAAGCACCCCATTCAGTGCCTGTAGTCCATTAACCCGGTGTGGGCTTGTTTTCTAATGTTTACAAAAGGAAAAGTAATTGACCTAGTCATTTTCAAGTGTCTTTTTCTGTATCAGCAATTTTCAGAGCCATAATTCTAATATGCATCAAATTGTGCAAAAAGTATCCAAACTCTAAAATGTATTCAATGTATCCCGTGTTTCAAGAACTTCCTGGCCCTGAACACTTTCATTTTTTCACTATGAATTTTGTCTTCCCTTGTGGTTCAGTGGCAAGGTGTTTGTTTAGCAATCTGAAGGTTCATGGTTCAAGTCCCGACTCCCTCATGTTTTGTCTTATATGTCTTGTCTTGTCTTAATAAAACAAATTAGTTGGAGACCTTTCATCCGAAATTTCAGAAGTGTGGTTTATCAGCAAATGTCTTAACTTCACAATGAAATGTTTACGTTGGAGCCTTGACATTGAACAGTTTTAGTGGGTGAATTGGGCAGACTAAAACAAGCATCCTCCCTGGTGCAGGGGGTTAGCTCCACATCATGATTGATAGGCTCATGTTCAAATGGATAACTACATTTTTTGGATACAATAGATATTTTGTCGAGGATATGGCTGCTAAAGGTCATAATAGTTACAACCGTTCACACACATTTTACATAGTCCCTGACTGTTGGCCATCTATTCTTGAGATTTAGATTTAGACTACACCATCTTTTATAAATAGTCTAATACATGCACAAAATACAGGGCAACCCATTTTTTTCTCTGCATCGGTTCATTGACATCATTCTCATTTCAGTTGAGTGAGTTAAGCACAAAGAGCTTAGTTGAGTGAGTTAGGCATATAGCTTAGTTGAGTGAGTTAAGCACAAATCGCTTAGTTGAGTGAGTTAAGCACAAATCGCTTAGTTGAGTGAGTTAAGCACAAATAGCTTAGTTGAGTGAGTTAGGCACATATAGCTTAGTTGAGTGAGTTAAGCACATATAGCTTAGTTGAGTGAGTTAAGCACAAAACTGACAGTACTGTATCAAGTTTATCATGATGAATGAATGAATGAATGGTTTTGACATTTAAATAGTCCTGAACCCTAAAAGTGCTTTTTCAAATATCAGAGAGCACTCATCACTTTACTGAGAATGTGAAGCTCCTATCTCCACAATGTATCATATCCAGCAAGACAACACACAACATTTAATAGAAAAGAATGTGTCTTTATTGCCTACCCGCACGGTGCCACTATATCCCGACCCCAACTTGAAGAGCCCATCCTTGCAGAGCAAGTAGAGAAAAGAGCCGTCGGTCTGCAGCAGGCAGCGCTCGTCCTCATCGATGCTCAGCTCCCTCAGCATCCACTTGTTCATGAGGGCCGCGTGCTTAATGCCGTTCCCAAACCAGTCCTGGATCTGGATCTTGCCCACCAGCACCGCCTGCACGCTCCTCTGGAGCGCATTGAGGATGGATGGCACCTGGAACACACACATGGGGCACACGTCAGGACACTCATATGCAACACAGCAAAGGAAAGTCTATGTATGTCATTTGAAAGCAGTTTTTTGTTTGGGCACACAATTGTTAGCACTTACATACAAAGGTGTAAATCAGGACAGTTCTATTGCGTGCAGTACCCCATCACAATTGGCAGAAGCACTGATGATATACAGTCCTAGTTACCAGTTAGCCTTAAGTTGGTTTTAGTTTGTACAGCGGCGTGTCACAGAGAAAAACAGAGCAGTGACTAAATCGATTTCACACCACTGGGCAGAGAAACACACCTTCTGTTCTCATCAGCCGCACAGGCTTTGCAATTTGTGGTTCTATGGACTGAAACGCAAAAATGTAAGAAAACACTACAGTATATTCCCAACACCCGTCAGCATGCTAGCAAGCTTTTCTCAGTGCCAACTGCGCGGGAAAAGGTTTAGGTCAGTAGTTTTAATCATAACTTGCTCCTGCTGCATATAGTCCAGGACATAAGCAAGACAAAAATCATTTGGTAGGTTGTGTATCTCCCGATTCATACATGATTGATTTGTGTTTATGCTAAATCATTTCATAGGTTATCATAATAAATCACAGAGTGCCTAATAGTATGGCCAGTGACAGAGTCTACATATTTTAACGGAATTAAAATAATTTTGTCGTTCAGAAAATGTCGCTGAGAAAATTCTATTGAATAAATTGAAAACTATAAATGGTCTGTCGTTCCTACAAAAACCTGTAGTCTGTCACAGCGACATGCAACATGCATCGCTCCAAACTATAAACCCTTAAAGACTTAAAGAAATCATGGCTGGAATCATACACAATGCCAGGGAGGATTTGGGTCACGACTGGGAGAGATACGGCTGAATGGGCTAAAGTGTGTAACAATTAGGAAAAAAGAGAAGAAACAGGAAGAAGAACAAGAACGAGAAACCATCACTAAAATTGGAGAGAGAGAATGAATTGAAGTGGAAGAGAGTGTAAGGACATGGGGGAGGAGGGCCATGGGTAGAATGATTGATAGATCAAGTGGAAGACACAGATGACAGGGAAGAAAGAAGGAAACTCAAAGATGGAAGGGAGGATAGAGGATTTGAAAGTCAAAAGAAGCTGACGGGGGGAAAAAAAGAGAAATAAAACAGTGGGAATTGATGTTCTTCTATTGGAGTACCGTAATTTCCGGACTACTGAGCGCACCTCAATATAAGCCGCACCCACTGAATTTTAAAAAAAATATTATTTTGAACATAAATAAGCCGCACATGTCTATAAGCCGCAGGTGTACATTGAAACAAATAACTTTAAACAGGCTTTAACAAAAAGAAATAGGCTTTAACGAAACACGGCTTGTAACAAAAATAAATAGGCTTTAACGAAACACGGCTTGTAACAAAAATTTAAAAAAATAGTGGTAAACAGTAGCTTAACAAGAAAGTCATTGGTCACTATCTTCCTCCTCCTGTGCACTGAAACCACTGAAGTCATCTCCTTCGGTGTCGGAGTTGAATAGCCTCAGAATTGCTTCATCCGATGTTGGATGGTTTTCATTGTCGCTCTCGTCACTTTCATCCGGAGGCAAATTCTCCGCTGAGCTCACGCTGCCCTCTTCAGCACGCAGCAGTCCAGCCTTTCGAAACCCGTTGATGATAGTGGATTTTTTGACAATGCTCCACGCTGTCAGGACCCACTGGCAGACTTGACCATAAGTTGCTCTTCGCATGCGGCCCGTTTTAGTGAATGATTTCTCCCCACTTGTCATCCAAGCTTCCCGCTGAACACGGAGCGCCACCTTAAATGCACGATTTATACTGATGTCGAGTGGCTGCAAATACTTTGTTGTGCCCCCAGGAATCACAGCTGGAATCGAGTTTGTCCTCTTGATGGCTTCTTTCACAGAATCTGTTATGTGGGCCCTCATGCTGTCCAGAACGAGCAATGCCTTGTTCCTGTGAAAGAATCCTCCCGGTCGCTTGCCGTAACACTCCGTATGCCATTCATGCATTAGGCTTTCCGTCATCCATCCTTTCTTGTTGACTTTCACAACAATCCCTCTCGGGAATTTTTCTTTTGGCATCGTGATGCGTTTAAAAATCACCATCGGTGGAAGCTTTTCTCCCGATGCCGTGCAGCACAGAACACAGGTGAAGTGGGTTTTTTCATGCCCAGTTGTTTTCAGGGTGACGGATGATTCACCTTTCCTGTTGACAGTCCGAGTGAGAGGCAAGTCAAATGTCAGAGGAACCTCATCCATATTTATAATGTCGTGCGGGGCAATGGAATGCTCCGCTATTTTTGCATCAGTATATTTGCGGAAGTTTAAAACTTTTTCCTCGTAGTCGGGAGGGAGCTGCTGACACAGAGTCGTCCGTACCCTGATGGACAGGCCCTTACGTCTCATAAATCTGAAGCACCACGATGGTCCACCTCTAAAATCTTCATACTTCATTGCGGTGGCGATTGTCTTGGCTTTCAGTCGGATCTGCACCGTTGAAACACCTCAGCCGTCTGCTTTCTGTGTGTTGACCCAGTCTTCGAGCTCATTTTCCAGGTCGGGCCATCTGCTTTTCCTCCCTCTGAAAGCTTTAGTGGTCTTTTTGCACTGAGTCAATTCCTCACGCTGCTGTTTCCAACGTCTTATCATTGACTCATTAAGACCAAGCTCCCGTGCAGCAGCTCTATTCCCTTTATCAACAGCCAGATCAATCGCCTTCAACTTGAAAGCTGCATCATAAGCATTTCTCCGTGTCTTTGCCATGATGAGGGTGACACAATGACTACCATAATCAGAATGATGGGACATTTGAGCACGCTAGACTAAACAAAGTTACATTGTTTAATAACTAAAAAGTTTAAAAACTTACACCTTGTTTCACCTTAACCCGTTCGGCAATTTCATTGGTCTAATGAAAGCTTCATGCCGCCAAAAAAATAAGCACTGTCACAGAATGTGTTTTTTTGCTCAGTTTTTTTGGCGACATAAAGCTTGTGAAAACGGGAAAAATACATAAATTAGCCGCATCATTATTTAAGCCGCGAGGTTCAAAGCGTGGGAAAAAAGTAGCGGCTTATAGTCCGGAAATTACGGTAATAGAAAGGAACACAGGAAGACTGAAGAAGTCTGGGAATGCATAGAGACAGGATGAAGAAAAAGAGTCAAGATGGAAAGTAGGAGAGAAAATGGAGTGATGCAGAGATGGAGTGTGACAAAGACGAATTAGAGAGGGATAGATAGAAGGCCAGAGAAAGAGTATGGGAGGTGCCTCTTCTCAAATACTCCTATGGTGCGTTCAAGAGCAACTGGGAAGTTCCAACCTTCAAGTGGGAGAATACACCTGAACGCCTGTCAAACTAGGAAAGTGGGAGGTTTTTGAGAGCTTTGAGAAATAGGTTTGACGGGATTCGCAACATTTATAGTGAAAGATAAACAAATGTACTTGCTCTGCGCACAAATACGTTTTTTCATTGTTTATTTAGGTTGTTCTCGTCAGCGCAGGTGATTGTGATGTTAACCGATACTTAGCAGTTTACTTTTGTGTAACTAATGTAATGTTAACCTTCTGGCTAGATAGCCTACTTACCTTACGGTCATCACTATCGCCTGTTTGTTGGCATTATGTGAACGCTCTCAATTTGGAAGTGGGACATTACAAAATGAGACCTTTCCCAATTCCCTTGCCTGAATGCACGACTAGTTACAGAATTCCATTGAGAGGGACAGAGAGAAAGGATGCCTTCATAATGGTTTGCATTGCTTGGCATGCACTGTACCTCCAGCATGCAAAGCCCTGTACACAGTACAGTGCTGTCAATACAAGAAGCCTAGGAATAACACTACAGTGCTGTAAATGTCCGAGCCACTTGGAACTGTAGAACCTGTCCGGCTTGCAAAAGTATAGTTTGAGAACCCCTGGTGTAAATGAAAGTCCCACGAGGTCCTGGAGTGGAAAGGGGCCTAGTACTACCCTCCTAGCAGCCTACCTTCTTCTGACAATAAAGGCAACTAGTGGCTAACAGTGCTGCTGTAGGTTAACACAGCAGTAGAATGAGTCTGCCCAGAGGTCTCACCTTTATAGTCTGGCAGGCATGACTGCCGTTGTTGGTGAGGATTGTTGACACAGCCTGTAGGATTTTGCCGGTGTCCCCCCAGGCCACCACTAGGCTGAAGAGGCAGGCACAGGAGAGCGCTGTCAGGGCCTGCCCTGTGGGGTCATTCACCCCAGTACTCCGCACTGTTATCTCCAGGAGCAGGTTGAAAAGGGACTCTGTTGATGGTCGAGGCATTGTATTAAGAGACATCAAATCCACAAATACAATTTAAAAAAAAATGTTCTGTATTAAGTAAATGAGTGATCTGCAAACACTAAATGATATTAGAGCTCGTCACATTTAAAACATACAGATGTTACTGGCAATTATTACGTTTCTGTCAAAACTATTTTCAGTTCTGCAAAAGGGAACGTGTTTGTGAAAGCTGTAAAACTGTTATATAGTGGATAATGATGAACAAGGACACACCTAGGACGTCTGGCGGTTCAGTCTGGAAGCCCTCGGGCTGCTGGCCCTGCAGCATGTCCAACAGGGCCTGTAAACTCCGCAAGCACAGAGAAGGATGCGAAAAGCGTGTCTCCTTTATCAGCTCAAACACTCCACATAGCCCAATGCCAATGATCTGGAGGAAAGAAAACAGAGAATTGTTACTATATCATATTTTTACACCAACTACTACAGGCCAACAGGGAGAAAGATATTGCTCTGTTGTAATGCAGTGATGCAGGTCAAGACATTTTAAGTTGGCATTCTTTCAATATTTTTTAAGATATTCAGGGCAAATTTTCCCTATTTTCAACTTAATAGCATTTTATTCTCTCAAGAGAATAAAAAGGTTGACATTTTCCTTATAGCGCCCAATAAAGGCCAAAATGGGTAATTTCAACTATTTGGAATCTATGGGAGAGATTTAGTGCATGTGAGACGTTTTTGCTGCCCATTTCATTACAGACAAGAAAAAAACATAAGAGGAATCAGAACGATTACAGTTTAATAGGCGAAAAAGAGAATCAATAATGAGAACAGCCACAAGAGGGCACCATCGTTCCTAGTGGTTGACAGATTGTGTCAAATTTCCTTCCAATTGGACACTTGTTGCTGAGACCCAAGTGCTCTAGTCTACAGCATTGATGCATTATGATAAAGCTTTATTGGTTTCTAATATCAGAGTTCTTTGACATATTCAGATTTCCTGAAGAACCTAATATCACTAAAATTTTCATAGCAGTGAAGTGAAGCAAAGATTCCGGGGATTTAAAAAGACAAGATGCAACAATTTGCCACTTTTTAAGGATGCTTTTATAGGCAGTGACAGTTATCGTCTTCAAATGAACTTTCAAGTATAGGAAAGATAAACACACCTGTCATTCCAAATAGCCACTAGGCTATGCACTGTGATGAACACTAGGCTATGCACTATGCATTCCCGTGGTTCGGGGGGACCACACCACAAAAACGTTAAAAATAAAAAAATAAAAAAATAAAAAAATAAAGCAAGACCTCGCCAACTACACTGCAAAGGTTAGCATGCTAGCAGGCCCATTATCTGTGCCAGCTGTGCTGTTGTTGGTGCATGCCTTTTTAGTAACTAGACTGCTAGTTTTCAACCAAAACGCCTTACTGCTGCTTTAAATGGCTAAAGACGTTTGACTTCAAGCCAAGCAGTGTTATTAGTGTTCATTAGTGTTGTTATAGTGTATTGCAGCGTCACCGCGAGGTCAATGAAATGGATTTGATGTGCCAGAGTAGTGGGTGGACTGAGCAATCCACCTGCTAATTTTGGTCTTCCTAAGCCCCACAGTTCACACTCACACACACGCACGCACACACGCACACGGGACCCGGGTTTGAATCCGACTCGCGGTCATTTCCCGATCCCACTCCCAATCTCTCTCCAGCTCATTTCATGTCTCCCTTCACTATCCTATCCGATTAAAGGCAAAAAGCCCAAAACTAAATCTTTAAAAAATAAAGCTATAGAAGGGGGTGATATGGCAGTGTGTGTCTGTGTGTGTGTGTGTGTGTGTATATTTTTTTTATATATATATATATCGGAATTATCAGAAGAGTTGTCCAAGAGCCAAAATCACACCTGAGCAATGCATACCACTAGTTTTTCCATACAGGAAGTGCCTTGAAGCTGTCATTACCAACAAAGGCTTTTGTACAAAGTATTAAATAAATATCAGTAAGCGTGTTCAATACTTTTTCCCTGTGTCATTTCACATTAATACACATAACTTAATTTCTGAACTTATATGTTTTGGTTTCTTTGTATATATGAATTACTTGGGTTGTTACCAATGTCTGGTGAAAATGTAATCTCATTAGCACCTTTGGAAATATATTTACTGAGAAAAAAGGTGACGTGTTCAATAATTATTATTATACCGCTGTATATATATATATATATATATATATATATTGACATAAGGCAGCAATAAGGAGTTCTGTTCCAACTTGCATGTGTGGCAAGACTTTTGCAGGTGGAGCGTTTGGTCTTTCATCAGCCAAAAAGGACACATGTAGTACTCTCCTGCTAGTTGCCCTTGACTGGCTCCTTGTAGCGGCTAGAAATACAGCTCTTCCTCTCACCCTACCACATCTTTTCATCCCTCGATCTTGACCTACCTAAATTCCAAACATTTTGCATACATTCTAATCCATCCATCTTTCAAATAAAGGGGTAAGGGGAAGAATTGTGACCATAAATTCTTATCCTCAGACTGATTAAATAATCATTATTCAGAAGTAATTGGGATTGCTCTCAGTAGCTCACTCAACAACATTGTCCGGAAACTACTTCAAATCCAATTAGGTCTCCTACTGAGCCGGGTTGATTACTTTTGCAAGCCACTGTAAATCAAGATATTCTGGTTTACAAAAGATAATTCAGTATTTTCAATCAGTATTTCCCCATTGTGCTTGCTCTAAGGGAATTCAGGCCCTGGGCTCTGTATAGCGCCTTGAGACAATTTTATTGTTTTGGTGCTATATGAACTTAATTCTTTTCATTGTGAACACTTATTCATAAAGCATAAGTCCGATAATAAAAGTGACAAAAATTAAATTAAAAACTAATATATTCTGCTTGCATAAGTATTCAAACACTATTCATTAATACATGGTAGAGAACCACTTTGCTGCATTAACAGCCAGAGGTCTTCTGAAATGAGACAATAGCTGCACATGGTTCTGCAGTGTGTGCCCCCCCCCCAGTAGAATTTGAACAGAACATCCAGGTCTATGGAATGGTGGTGCTGGACTGTGGTGCCACAGATTGTCAGTAGGATTTTGATAAGAGCATTGACTGAGCTAGAATATCTTTTGAATATAGAATAGAATATCTTTTGAATATAGAATAGAATATCTATTGAATATAGAATAGAATATCTATTGAATATAGAATAGAATATCTATTGAATATAGAATAGAATATCTTTTGAATATAGAATAGAATATCTATTGAATATAGAATAGAATATCTATTGAATATAGAATAGAATATCTTTTGAATATAGAATAGAATATCTATTGAATATAGAATAGAATATATTTTGAATATAGAATAGAATATCTATTTGAATATAGAATAGAATATCTATTTGAATATAGAATAGAATATCTGTTGTAGAATATTCACTTCAATCCACTCCAGTGATGCTTTAGCCTTGTGAATTGTCCTACTGGTTGGTACTCTCTCTCCCAAACCTTCATTTTACAACAGACTACAACAACTGATTTTTTGGCGATATTGTGTTGAATTTATTTCCATTCATTCTCCTTCCAATTCTGAAAGGTTTTCTATTCCCACAGCATGATGTTACCAGGGTTAGTAGGGATACTTTTGAAATGTAATAGATTACATATTACTAGTTACCCTGTTAGAAAAGTAAGAAGTAACTACTCTAATTACTTCAACAAAGTCATGTGTATTACATTTGATTACTTTCAATTACCTTTTTATTGGCAGACAAGAGGAGGTGCAAATTCAAAGCAGAGAACCAGTCAAAAACAACTTAATATTTGAGCACAAACTGCCAAATGAATGGAGCCTGTCTAGATGGCAAAAAAATGCAAAGCAACAGAATAAATGTTATATTTTTATAACAGCTATATATAAGAGCTTTAAAGTTTTAAAGAATATATTCAGATGTAACCCCTTTTTAATGACCAACATTTTGATTAGTAACTGTAATTTAATTACATATTTTTCTCAGTGACTGTAATGGTATATATGATTACATTTATTTTGTACCTTAATTACATACCTCTGTTACATGTAACTAGTTACTCACCAACCCTGCATGTTACCACTGGCTTATTTCATGATCGGGATGGTGTTTTTTTTTTTATTTTTTAAATACAATTACTTATTCTCAAAAGATCAGAATACAAACAAAACACATATTCCATCTCACAAAAGAAGAGCACTCCTTCTCTGATTCCTTTTATATCCAGGATATCGTGACTTTAACAACTCAGAGGTAGTACCTAATTATGATCGCTTATGGTCAAATGGCACCCTCTATCATTTGCAAATGATTTATCATCTGCCCAAATCTGGTACTCAAAAGCACAGTGGTTTGAATACTAATTTCACAACATTTTGGTTGTCACTAGAACTGACTTGGTACAATGCTGGAAATTGTCTGTGAGAGGTTTGTCAAGATCCCCCACAATCTCACACAAGCAGATTTCAATCCATGAACATTTCAATCCATTTACACAGGTTACATTTTCAATTCTGAAGTGAATTTAAATTGACAATAAGAAATAAGTGTTGACTGAGGGATGCACAATGCTCCGCCTCATCACTAACCTTGGGGAGTTTGACCGTGGGCTCATGGTACTCCTCCTCTTCCTCGCTGTCCGAGTCACCACTCTGCACAGAGTTGTGTGAGGCCAGCGTAAGGGAGGCCTCCTTCTGCTGCCAGTCCAGCACGGAGTGCCGTACATTGCAGTAAACATTGAAGGCCGAAGGGTTGCTGTGGAGCTTGATATCGGACACAGAAAAGGCCCCATCCAAGCCCTCTGTCTGCAAATGAAGTGAATGACAAGTAAAAGATAACAGACTTAGAGTGAGCGAGACAAAGATGTTTAAACAACTGTTTACAATTTACAGCACTTAACTCTTTATTATTGCTTTATTATATGACTGTGGTTTGGTTTAAATATAGCCAACATTCATTTGCTTGCCAACAAGCTAGTTCACTGCTGTGTGGCACCTGAGTGTTCTTTTCAAAACAGTGTAATACTGTAATAAAACAACTCATCATGGACCATATAGACAGTTTAGACACAGTTCTCTTTGGCAACTAGGCAGTAGACTCCAACACTGTCCACGTCACGTATGCAGACTGACTACCTGACATGTCTATTGCGTGGTTAAACACAAATAACGAACAAAGTTTGTGTTAAGATGTGGTGCTTATGAAGATAGCAGAGCCATATAGTCATATGCATTCTTTTAGATTACCAGTTTTTTTTTACATAATCCAAGGAAATTGTGCGTCAATTGTGAGTTCTGATAATAATTGATGGCTTTATCAGCATTTGTAAGGTAAAACTCACTCTGAGAATAATAAAATGGAGAAAAATTGACACCCAGATTTTCCAAAAATCTGACTTTTACAGCGGACTTTCTCTGATCTCACAACAAAGGGCGTGGCACTGTAAGCATTGTATGCTGAGAGAGCAACCCCCACACAGGCTCCGCCCCCTGCTGTGGAGGAGAAGGCGGCCCCAGCACTGTGTATGCTCTCCCGTCACCTAGGAGACAGAGCTGACCTGTAGATGGCCACTGTGTATGCTCTCCCGTCACCTAGGAGACAGAGCTGACCTGTAGATGGCCACTGTGTATGCTCTCCCGTCACCTAGGAGACAGAGCTGACCTGTAGATGGCCACTGTGTATGCTCTCCCGTCACCTAGGAGACAGAGCTGACCTGTAGATGGCCACTGTGTATGCTCTCCCGTCACCTAGGAGACAGAGCTGACCTGTAGATGGCCACTGTGTATGCTCTCCCGTCACCTAGGAGACAGAGCTGACCTGTAGATGGCCACTGTGTATGCTCTCCCGTCACCTAGGAGACAGAGCTGACCTGTAGATGGCCACTGTGTATGCTCTCTGTAAGTTGAGGTGAAAGTTGACTAAAAAGCCCAGCTTTACTAGACACCTTAATTTACGTGATGGAATAGGAAAGCTACCCAGCAATTATAGCGACAATAACAGACCACCTATTATTGGAGAAGCTGCCACCACTAAAGCCATTCTGGTATGTAATCTCTAATCATACCAGACAGTAAACATCTAGGTTACATTACAGAAGCAGCTCCAAGAAAATCAATTGTGTACATTCTGATCATTCAAGATCAAATCTGTCCTGTAGTACACTCTGGAGATCGACACTTGGAGTGAGGAGTGATCAAGTACTCTTACCTTTGTTCTTGTTCGGACCTTTGACTTGACTTTCTGCCGCTTCTTCAGTTTCTTCTTACTCAAAGGTTTCTTTCCTCTGCAACAGATACATGGCTTGGCTTACATTTACCTCACTTACATTTATCACAGCATACAAACTGTAAGTCACAATATTGACCATTAAAAATGGTGACTATAGGAGCAGATTTTGAAGAAAAAAAAACACATCTGACCAGTTCATACATTGACCCATCCCACAAGAACGTCATGAAAACACTGTTCCACATGTACCACCCAATTCTGTTGCGTTTTCTAGGAAAGAGACCTTTGGCTAACCGATGCTGTAGTTGCTCTGACTGTTTGGTCAGCCTCAGCATCATCTGTTTATGGAGGAATAGACACATTTACTGTTTGGAATTAGGAATTTTACAGATGTTGAACCAGTCACAACTGACAAAAAGTTCTTGGGTATGACTCATTTAATGAGTTCCTCCATGTCTTAATATTGATCCCATGTTGACTGTAGTGTCATACAAGTGCTAAACAAGACAACACCCTTTGTTGAAGACAATCTCATACCTTGTAAAAAAAAAAATCAGGGAGTCAAACATGGTAACAATGTGATACTGGTTTGATACTTTGATTTGATGAGGGTAGTTAAGAATGAGAAATGCCGGGTCACTAATTAGTGGCAACCATCTCACACCATCTGACTGATTATTCTACACTGATAAGCTATTAGATCAGATACTATAACTATTTCAGGTCATTCCAGGTTACTCTAAAAGAGTAGGATACACAACACACATGCACAGCCAACACTAGTGCAATAGAAAAAGCAGACGAGGAGGACTTCTATTTCTTCCTGTCGCTCAACTGGCAGAGCAAGGTGCTCACAGAACCCAGAGCAAGGTGCTCACAGAACCAAGAGCAAGGTGCTCACAGAACCAAGATCATGGGTTCAAGGTGCTCACAGAACCCAGAGCAAGGTGCTCACAGAACCCAGAGCAAGGTGCTCACAGAACCAGGATCAAGGGTTCAAGGTGCTCACAGAACCAAGATCATGGGTTCAAGGTGCTCACAGAACCAAGAGGAAGGGACAGGTTAAACCACTGCTTTGGCAAAGGCTTGTGTTGGTTTGGGATGACAGACATTATTATGAAAATGTTAAGAAACAACAGCACGCAGAAGAAACAGCTGAAGAATTAGTGCATGTCGCAGTGGCAACAGAACAGTGCCTGCAACACTGGACATAGAATCTTGTGTGGACATAGATCTCTGCCATTGAAGCGGTTTAGGGTTATTTAGAAGTCTCTTTAGCTAGCATAGCAACTAGGCAACCATAGCAACCAAGTTACACCGTTTGCTGCATAATGTTGAATTTCTCAAAATCAGCTCACCAATAAAAGGCAGTCTTGGGTTCAGAGTGATCACAACCAATTGTTGATAAGGTTAAATGGCTTCTCATAAATCTAAACCAATCCTGACAGGAGTAATGGGCCATCAGTGGAGCATCAGTGGAGCAAGGGCTTATTCAGATACCAATGAAGTCAATGAAGGCGGTGGAGCCCAACCCATACAACTTTTAAAGCAGCAATAAGGAGTTATGTTCCAAAACTAGCAAGCTAACTACCTAAAAGGCATGCAAAAACCTTGCAAACACCACCAACAGCCCAGCTGACACTGATAGAAGCTAGCCAACACACTAACTGGTGTCTTTCGGCAGTACAGCTGGCAATGCCATGCTGTGAAAGCTTTTCTTCCATTTTTGCAAGGTGTTCCAGCCAGGAAACACAGAACTGCATAGTGCATATCCTGGATGGCTAGTGGGGAAGACACATGTCCTTCACATGACCATACGCTATCAAAATGAATTTGAGGATGGTTCCAAAACTAGTTGCCTATAAAACCATACCTCCAAAAGTGTCAAATTGTTGCATAGTGTTACTTTAAATGGCTAGTAGCGGTCACACCACAACTACATAGCATTTCGTTTTACATGACAGGATGATGTAACATTAAACAATCTATTACTAATATATTATTATTTTTATTATTATTAATAACAATAATAATGATAATAATAACATACAAAATTGTAGGGCTTGTAACAAATACATTACAATGAAAGATGAGTTCTAAACAGGTCGGTCTCTACACGCTTTTTTTATGATACTCTTTGAGTGTGCCATGGCGGTCATCGGATATCCGATCAGACAGCACTAGGTAGGGCATTCCAACACCAAGGCACCACTAACGAACGGGGTATTGATTGATTGTCATCTATTGCTGTAGAGAGGAGGCAAAGACAAAAGATGTTCTTCAGAGGAACACAGTAATCTGGTTCTTCCTAGATCTCCATAAGGTACATTGCACACAATGAATGCAATCAACTCTTTAAACTTGAACTGATATTTTAACAGCAGAGTATGTGTTATCTGCCTATGTGTGCCATTGGTGTTAGATAATCACTGCCCTAAACCTAGTCAGATGATATTTCTTGCTCGTCCAACAGGAGAGTCAAACCTTCCTTTCATAGAGCAAAGTGTTAGCATCCACGTATAGCATAGGTAATGGTATGCACCTGCCGACTGCTGCTGTGGCACAGTTACATTAGCATATTCTAGCAAAAATGCATTTCTAGGTATAAGATCTCATAATTATGATAGAAAGTCATAATTATGAAAAAAGTAGCTTATTATGAGACATTAAGTCCTTCTTATGACAACTTAACAATATGTAACACTGATAGCAACCATTTAAAATGGGTACTGCAGTCCAACTTCAAAATATTGGAGTGTCGTCTCCCTCCCAGCCCCCTCCTCCCCAGACTTGAAGACACTGAACCTACACGAACACGAACAAGACGAGTGCAACATTCAACTTTGGCAAGCGACAACTAGTCATAGACCTTCGGTTGATCAGCTAATGAATAGAATAGAATAGAATAGAAAAGCCTTTATTGTCATTGTATTTGCATACAACGAAATTTGGAGTGCTTCTCCTGTTGGTGCGACGAGGGACAACATATAACACAACAACAACATATAACATAACAATATCAACTATCATAGATAGATCAACTATCTAAAAACAGTAAGAATAGCTTAAAAATAAAATATGAATTAAGAGTTCAACAAAGTGCGGTGGTATATATTAAAGTACTTCCCTGAGGAACTACGTATGTTTGCAATTGCATTGTTTGCAAATTATAAACCAGATCATATGGATTTTGTATAACAAGCCAGTGTTGACTAGATGCATGGCCAGCTATACACAGTAGCCAAAGCTAAGCCCGTTATCCCAGGAGCCCACTGCGGAGTTGTAGTTACTGCTTTCCAGACCCCAATAACATATTGCTCCATTTAACAGATAACGTATAAATAATTTAATTGGGAGCAGTAGCCTACTGTTCGTCCTTGTTGCAGATCCCTCATAGCCATAAAGAATATGCCATTATCAACCTATGTACACAGAAAACTGCCCTTCGTTTCCCTAAAACTTCCTACAATTGATTGAAAACAAGACTGAAGTTCTATTATTCGGCCCCCCTGACTCCATCAAATTGACCACCAGCGGGCTAGGCAATCTGTCTACTCCGGTCAAGCCCCAAGTCAAAAACCTTGGTGTGATATTCGATTCCGCCTTTAAATTTGACAAACAGGCCAATTCAGTAGTTAAAGCCGGCTTCTTCCAACTTCACATCATTGCTAAAATCAAGTTTTTCCTGTCACCCAAAGATCTTGAGGAGATCATCCACGCCTTCATATCCTCCCGGCTAGACTACTCCAATACTGGAATTAGCCACTCGTCCCTATCCCGCCTACAACTGGTCCAGAACGCCGCTGCCAGGCTGCTGACGGGTACCCAGAAGAGGGACCGTATTAGCCCTATCCTGGCCTCTCTCCACTGGCTTCCAGTGCGGTTCAGGATTGATTTTCAGGTTCTCCTGTTTGTTTTTAAAGCCCTGAATGGGCAGGCCCCTACTTATATCTCAGACCTCTTAACCCCTATTCCACTGACAGGTCCCTCAGGTTGTCTAACTTGGGGCTCCTGGCCGTCCCCCGACCTAAGCTTAAATCCAGGGTTGACCACACCTTTGCTGTTGCAGCCCCTAGACTGTGGAACAGCATCCCCCTCTCTATTAGATCTGCCCCCTCTTTTGACTCTTTCAAGTCCAGGCTCAAAACCCACTTTTATTCTTTAGCCTTTGGATCCTCCTGATCTGAATTGATGTTTTTGCACACTTGCACTGTGTATATAGATGCTTATGTGAGTGTTTTGTTTCTGTTTCATTTGATTCTAGGTGTTATTGTGATTGGCTACTCTGATTGTACAGCACTTTGGTCTACATGAGTTGTTCTTAAATGTGTTTTTTAAATAAATATGACTTGGTTTGACTAAAGTATCTACTTAGCAATCTAATGCTACTGAATTTTGACCACATCCATTGTTCATCCACATCCACATAAACTCTTCTAAAACAGGTATATGGTTTTCATTAGACAAGACAAACAGCTAGTAGCTAAGGATGGGCATTAGTAACGTTACTCGATTTGGTACAGAGAAATGGGCAGTGGGCGGAATCACGCATGCCAAAGCACAAACAGATGTTTAGCTCCAGAAGGGAAATTACAAAGGAGAACATATGGGGCTGTGGCATTGTTGTCTGAGCATCAGTCACTGCAAGTATTTGAGTTTAGCATGTTTGTTTTGCTCTCTGATGACATATCATGGTAATTTTATGATTTAGTGCAGTGAATAAATAGCACATTGTTTATTTAATTAGATAGTATCTCATTATTATGACTCGTTAGGCTAAGTCATAACTATAAGAAGCTGTCATTATTATGACATACTGTGTGACTTATTTTTCAAGTGGTGGAAACGGGTTTTATCGATTTCGTATGTGAAAGGGGCTATAGTTTCAGCTGCGAAACTACCAGACGTTATTAATTTCCTAGGTGGACCCGAATTCACAAGTTGCAACCTCAAACATAGCGTCTCTTGAGGTGTCTGGGAGTGAGGTTCTCTCACTGCACAGCTCTGTAACCGCCTGCTACCCTTACAATTGCAGCAAGTAGCCGTTAGTACTTTAAGAGGACCCTAGTTATCCATCCTTACCACTTTAAACAACAATGTATGTTTAAAAGTATGAACAAAACAACTGCATTCAACTCGCAATGACAGTTGGTATGCCAACTGGCTTGGAGTCAAACCTTCCATATAAATTATAGTGCGTATGTATGCTAACGTGTTGCCACAAATATGCTGTCAAACGATGAACGTTAGCTATCGTTAGCCAACGTTGCGAAGACAGCGTTCTGGGCACAGGGCCAGGCTAAGTAATATCTAACGTTAACGTTACTGACGTTATTAGCTACCCTTAACTAGTGACATTCTTAGTGTTTACACAAATTACATCACATTAACAACTGGAAGTATGACTCATAACAATGATAACAAGCACGGGCGGATCATCACACATTAGCGCCTACTTTAAATTAGCTATCCTGGCTAATTCAATAGCCACTATGCTAACTAGCTACGGAAGTTAGCAGTTAGCTAACTAAAAGGCTAGTTGGGGGGACTGAATGTGTACAAACGAATAGATACCAAATTAATGTAATTAGCAAGCTACTAGCCAGATAAGGTTTGTTGACGTATTACAACTAACGTGACATAAATTACGTCACCTAGTTTAATAGTAGTCGTATTTCAGGTATAAGCGAACGTGACACCCTTCAAAACGTTCGTTTCAAGCAGACATACCTCCCTTGGTTTATTCCTTGCTCTTTGTCGCCGATAGCGGTGGTATAAATCCTCCGGTAACTGTCCGCCAAAGCTCGCCCTGAGAGAAGGTGGTAACTGCTCCGACAACCTGACAGGGCCCCAGGAGTAGGATGAGAGTCCATGACTGAACCAACAGTAGAGAAATCGGTCCCAGCTCCTGAGATGACCCTGACGCCCAGGCCTACAGAGGATGAGGTCGACAGAATTCCTCCACCGGCTCCCGCTGCCGCTGCAGCAGCATACATCATCCCTCAGAACAATGCATATATTGACCCAATAAACGTTAACGTTACATTAAAAACATCAGTAGCTGGGGAACCAAAGTTTGTAGCAAGCTCTCAAAAACATCTGTGAACTTGCGTAATCTGCAGCTGCCGCATCTAGTATCTCCAAACCTCACAACATAAAACGGTAACGTTGTGTCACTGCTATAACAACCAGCTTATGAGTTAGCTATCGATTGCTAACTAGCTATCGATAACTAAATAAGCCTCCAAATCGGAGCCGTCTTCTGTTCGATCTACATATCATGTCACGCAGTGTTGTCGTACGTCATTAAACGACTCCTTGAATATCGTTCATAAACGTCTAGCGTCCACCTTTGTTTTGATCTGCGCTCTGTATTTTTCCTGACCGCGCAGAAACAACATTAGTATCCTTGGCCGTGCTGCCATCTTGGCTTCATCACTCTTCACTACCGGGCATGCTGGGATATTTCTAACCTAATGTTAACAAAGGTAAACAAGGGTGGGCGAATTCACAAGCGTTTGCCTTTGATACTCAACTATCAGGTTGGTCCGTCGATCATCAGTCGTGACAGTCACAACTAGGTGATCCAGTTTTTCTGTATTCAGATGTTTTGTAGCCTACAGTTTTGTTTTGTTTTTACAATTTACCAATGAACAAAATGTGTCTGATATTGGCACCTCCTGAAACCTGACATTCAAAAATAATTAACAACCACCAATCAACCACTAGTCTACAAGCACATTTTCTGCTTTGCACTGAATTTGCACTTTTTACATTACGCACAACTCAGTTAGCATTTGAACTGTTAACTACTTAAAGGAAAACTTATTCCATATTTTTAGATCTTTTTGCGTCCAAAATTGCATTAGGGACACTTAGAGATCAAAATTGGTTCAATATTGAGTTAGAACTCTAAAACCAGCAACCGTAAAACGGCTATACAGTGGGATCCTATGAGGTAAGCCAGCATGTCAAGGTAGCTAAACCACTTGTTTTTGCCACTGACCTGCTCATAAATGTTATGAGAAGGGTCAACATGGAGAGGTTCCCTAGAGAGATACACCTGTGCCTGTTTACCTAAATAAATGTAAAGAATCTGTACGACACGACCACATGGCAGGCCAATCGACTACAAGCACTGTAGAGTTTCTTTACAGTGAACGTGAACAGGTGTCATTGATTAACAGTGGGGCTTATCAAACTGTCCGGAGATCAGCTTCTTTTGGATGTTTCCGCATGCATATTGTATATCTGCGGTATTTCTGACAACAGTGGGAGGCTAGCTAGCCTAGATATCGACGTAGACCAACAGAGTTACAACCAGCCAGCAGGCTGCTTAAGCTGATCTGGAATCAGTTACTGTGCATGTTATACACATGCGCACATGTTTGTGTGAAGTAATACGTTTTCTCTTGTCACCTCATGCACTGTAAAAGGAAGGAGTTAACTAGCATAATACATTCTACCATTTTGATTGTAGTAACCTGTTAGAGTTACCACGACCACTAGGTGGCTCTATAATTAATAATTAATTAAGACCTTTGTCAGGTTTTTAATGGCACACACGACACACTGGAACACACACGTGCATATATGGAGGCGACACAGGACACACACACACACACACACACGCAGGTAAGCCTGAGGTCGCGGTGAATTTATTTTCTGCTTTTTCCCATCCTGGACTGTCCTTCCTCAAGGACCCCCCAGGAGCAGTGGGCAGCTTGTAGCGCCCGGGGACCAAGTGAAGTGAACTGTCCATCTTTGGTCAGGGATGGACATGTGTTATGTTATTTTGCATGTTTTTTTCTGTTGGGGTCCTTAGTGGAGGAAACCCCTTGTGAACACGGGGAGAACATGCAAACTCCACACAGAAAGGCCCGGGAGATAGCCCACTTGAGCACTGTGCAGAGGACCTGCCCCCCCAGAGCCAACAGCGCTCCATGTGGGAATCGAACCCATGACCTTCTTGCTGTGAGGCGGCAGTGCAAGCAGTGCAAGCAACTGAGCCACCGTGCCACTGTGCAGCAATACTACTACCAGCATATAGTACTGTTGCGCTTACGATCTGATCAGAAGAAGAATCCCAGGCTGTATGCGTGTAACGTGCTGAAGTTTGCTCAATACAAATATATATAGATCCACTGCTGTGCGTGTCAGTTTTGTGTAGTCAAGATACTACATATTGGCGACGAGGACTCCATGCAAAAGGCGAGTTCCAGACAAGTTGGTGAGAGATAACCGACAACTTTTTTTCCCCTTGAAAGATAAGAGGGAGGGAGACAGCTAAACTGAGCTGAGCTAGCAAATGGTAGCGACCATAGGAACACTCGTGGCATACGACCACGCAAACGTGGGAAGAGTACACTGAAATCTTAAAGCATTTCTTTGCTGCATACAGCGTTGATGATTAGAATAAACCGAGGTCCATTCTCATAAGCAATGTTGCCGCTCAAACCTACAGTCTGATGAAAAATGTAGTGAGCCCTGACAAGCCAAGAGACCGAACTTTTGACGAGCTGGTGACGTTGCTAAAAGATCATTTGAACCCACGGCCAATCGAAATTGTGCAGCGTTTTGGGTTCAAGTCACGTGTGAGACAAGCCAATGAGTCTATAGGGGAGTATGCAGCCCATCTTTGGAAGCTAGCGCATGACTGCAGTTACGGCACGACATTGAACAAATGCTACGTGACCGACTAGTGTGTGGGATAAACGAGGAGACAATGTAACAACGGCTATTAGCTGAAATGAACCTCACGTTTGAAAAAGCACTGAAAATGAGAGCAGCTAAAGCTGAATTGGGCTGAAGTTCATAGTGTGAGTGCAGCGGCAGCAGCAGGGGGAGGACAGCTGACGTTGGAGCAGGAGCAGGAGCTGGCGCAGCACGAAGATGTGTTTAAAGATGAGCTAGGGACCTTAAAAGGAGTCAAAGCCACCATCAGAATCAGAATCAGAAAGGTTTTTACTGCCAAGTAGGTTTTCACCTACCAGGAATTTTTTGTGGTACGTTGGTGCAAACAATAAACATACACAATAAACAATACACATATTAAGTTATTTTTCAAACATAGGAAAAATTAAATATAAAATATATAAAAAAAAATTACAGAATATGTTAAATGAAAAAATTAAAGAGCTGTGCAGTCTATGCAGGAGTGTGCAAATAAGAGTTCGGGATAAGAGTCCATGTTGGGGGGCGGGGGTCCCGGGCCTTGTTGATGAGGCAAGCCGCAGACGGGAAGAAGCTGCCCTGGTGGCGTGAGGTTTTGGTCCTGATGGACCGCAGCCTTCTGCCGGAGGGGAGTGTCACAAGGAGTTTGTGTCCAGGGTGGGAGGGGTTGGCCATAATCTTCCCTGCACTCCTCAGGGTCCTGGATGCATACAGGTCCTGGAGAGATGGCAAATTGCAGCCAATCACCTTCTCAGCAGAACGAATGACACGCTGCAGTCTGCTTTTGTCCTTGGCATTGGCAGCAGCGTACCAGATGGTGATGGAAGAGGTGAGGATGGACTCAATGATGGAGGTGTAAAAGTTCACCATCATTGCCTTTGGCAGGTTGAACTTCTTCAGCTGCCGCAGGAAGTACATCCTCTGATGTGCTTTTTTGGTGAGAGAGATGATGTTTAGCTCCCACCTGAGGTCCTGGGAGATGATGGTGCCCAGGAAGTGGATGGACTCCACAAATGTAACCCTCTCTCTCGCTATCCAACGGCCCGCTGCTACTCTGCGTTGTGTTTGACGGTTTGTTTAGGTTAGCAGGCGGTTGGGCGCACCAAGGAATTGACACGGGAGATGAGACGGTTTGAAATGGTAGCGAAATGTATTGTTTCCATCACAGCATCCAAGAGGATTGATCGCGAACATTCATCCACGTCACACCAGGCCCTGTGCCCAGGTATTTCCGCCCAAGACAAATTCCTTTCGCCATGCGACCTAAGGTGGAAGCGGAGATAAACCGCCTAGTAAGAGAGCAAATATTGGCTCCAGTGAAACACTCTGACTGGGCCTGTCTAGTGGTGCCCATATTGAAACCTGATGGCTTAATTAGGCTTTGCGGCGATTACAAGCTCACTGTGAACCGCGTATCATTGCTAGAGCAGAATCCCCAGAATTGAAGATCTTTTTGCTGCATTATCCGGAGGGCAACAGTTTTCTAAGTTGATGAGCCATGCTTATGCACACATTCTTGTTGATGAGGACTCAAAGAAGTACCTTACCGTGAACAGGCACAAGGGTCTTTTCACGTAAAACCGCCTAGCCTTTGAGGTGTCCTCCGCTCCAGCTGTGTTCCAAAGGACGATGGAGAACCTGCTACAGAGAATACCGATGGTTGCAGTGTATCTGGACAATATTTTGGTGACCGGTGTGAGTCTCCAGGATCACCTGAAGAACTTGAAGGAAGTGCCGAGTCGATTGGAGGAGGCCGGGTTACAGTTGAAGCGGGCCAAACATGACCTGAGGAAGAGGTCTGCTACCTGGATCACAAGGTGAATCAGAATCAGAATTATTTGTATTGGCTAAGTATATTTACACCACGGACGTGCGGTCAGGGGAGGCAGGGTAGGCAGAGCCTCCCCTGTCATCATGAAAAGTAAAAAAACAAATAATGATAAAATAAATAAATAAATATTAATATTTCTCGAGTTATAAATGTAATTTCTTCATGATTCCAATAATTTCAAATATTTTTATAATCAGAATCAGTTTGCGCATGTCCTGTTCAAACAGACAGGAGACAGCGAGACGGTGAGGCAGCGACAAGCTGTGCCACATCTCAGATTGTGCAATCCCTCACAAACTGGGTTGAGCGCATCCGTAGAACCTATTTAGTCTTGCTGATCTGACATAAAACTGCGGTGAAAAAACACAGAGGGGAGGCAAACAGTACCTCTGCCTCAATGAAGGGGGCGTGCAGGAGCCCACCGGTCGGGTTTATGCTTGTTCTGCCGTTGCTCTTCTTCTACACTTATATTTTGACCTTGACAGTGAAAATGGAAGATTCTATAGCTAAGCTAAAACATTTCTCAAAACTAGACTTTCAATCAAAACGTGAAGTGATCAATAATGGGAGACCAATGCCGGAGCTAAAAGGTATGCTTCAAACGACGGGACAGAAAATAACTCGCTCAAACAGAGTGGTACTTCCGAAAAGAATGGCTGTGTGGCTGTGCTACAAGAAACCGCCTTTACTGCTTTCCCTGTCTTCGGTTCTCAACGTGTGATGTCCGGACTAAATCAGGATTTTGTGACTTGAAAAATCTACCAAGAAGCCTCTGTAAACATGAAAGTTCAACCACACACAATCAAAACCAAATTGCTTTGAAAACTTTTTGAAACCTCAAGAAAAGATTTGGCTTTGGATGAACAGCGGAGACTAAATGTTAGCATCCTCAATGCTAAGGTAAAGGAAAACCGAGAGATTTAAAAAGACCTCATTGGGTTGTAGGAGGACAGGTGAACGCACACAAGGGGAGGTTTTCTTTTTTCGTGGTGGTGTGTTGTATGGAGAAGTGGCGGCAAGCTAGTGTTTGAAAATAATTGCATCAGCCAAACGGCTGTTTTGTTCGAACAAGCTTTTGTTTATATGTATAATTATTATTTAAATTCCACCAACCACATTCTCAGGTCCGATCAAAATCGGATTCCGTTCAGCTCGTGGAGCAGTGAGAAGAGCTGTATTTCTTTTTGTACTTTTATAAATAACCCACACTGAATGGCGATCAACACTGGCAGTATATGCACTCTATTGTTTCTGTGTATGTGTTTCTGTTATGTTTATTTGCCCTAAAGGCGCTAATACAGATCTCCTTTTTTAAGTTCTAAATAGCAAATGGTAACGAGTTCTTCTTTGGATAAAAATTGTATCGTTATAATCTGTGTCTCACCAGCCACGAATCTCACCGCACATCACTGATTTACACATACAGGAAATTAACTTGGTGTGGCATAGAACATAAAACATATAAACATATTAACAAAATAGCAAGAAAAATTAAAGATAAATATTTTACAAAATATAAAAATAAATAATTTGGGCAGTAAATTGGAAAAAACTGTTCAGTCGTTTGTGTAGAGGGAGAAGAGTAGAGGGGAGAGCACACAGCCTTGTGGGGCTCCAGTGCTGATGGTCCGGGGCTCAGAGACAAGTTTGCCCAGTCTCACGCGCTGCTTCCTGTCTGACAGGAAGTCAGTGATCCATCTGCAGGTGGGCGCAGGCACGCTCAGCTGTGTTAGCCTGTCTTGGAGGAGAGCTGGGGTGATAGTGTTGAATGTGGAGCTGAAGTCCACAAACAGGATCCTGGCGTAGGTGCCTGGGGAATCAAGGTGCTGGAGGATGAAGTGGAGTCCCATGTTGACTGCGTCATCTACAGACCTGTTGGCTCTGTAGGCAAACTGCAGTGGGTCGAGGAGGTGGTTGGTGATGGCCTTGAGGTGGGTCAGCACGAGGTGCTCAAAGGTCTTCACAGAGGTCAGGGCAACTGGTCTGTAGTCATTAAGGCCTGTGATCCTCTGCTTTTTGGGAACGGGGATGATGGTGGATGTTTTAAAGCAGGCAGGTACCACGCCTTCGGCCAGTGAGGTGTTAAAGATGTCTGTGAACACTGGAGACAGCATCTGGTCCAGCTGCTTTGCAAGGGTTCTGTCTTTTTAGCAGCTTGTTGACATCCCTCTCCTGAATGGAGAGAGGTGTGATGGGGGCTGTCTGGGACCGTTTTGTGGGAGAGGGTATTGTCTTTGTCCAGGCTGGGAAGAGTAGGTGTGATAGCTGTTGTGGGGGCAGAGTTAAGGTGCCAGTATGGTACTCCGACTCCGTTACGGATGGGCGGGTGGACGGATAGGACGGACTAATTAGCATTTCTGTTGCCTTTATGGTTCTCCGAAGGCTGGGGGTGCTGAAAACAATTCACCACCAGAACAGTAGGTGGGATCGTTTTTTTGTCAAAGACACGTTGCTTTGTAGCGTCTTTGTGAGTTAGAAATCGTCGTTGTTTATCTCCCTCCTCCCACGTATGACCCTCCTACCAGCTGTCACTAGTCAGACAATAAGTCCAGCAGGTGTAGTCACATGAGTCTTGGAGACACACGATATTATATTTAAGAGTGTGTCTAATGCTATCTCTATCATGGTAGCTATTATTTGTGGAGAAAATAGTAGCACTCTATAACAAAATGGTATGCTTATCTTATATACACTATAGAAACTATTAAAAAACGATTCCATGAAATGAATACGTTCTTATTTTCTTTGGTATTTTTGTCATATTCAGATTTGCAATGATGATTGCTGGGTAATATGTATGTTGTTGTGCAATGGCAAGTCTCTATTTGATCATGTGACGAGACGACACGATATAGACAAGGCTCTGGTTTTGTGAATTAATTTCTCCACCACCAAGTGTATAATCCAATGTGAAAAATGATAAACAAAAAGACTGATATAATTGGAAACAAAAAGATACATACAAACAGTATGTACAGTCAAAACTACAATGTACTTCTCTAGGTCACTAAACTGTGGCAGTCAGTGCACAGACAACAAACTCACGTTTCTGAATTCGCTAGAGTAGAGCATAAACTAGCTCACAATAGGGGTGGGCGATATGACCAAAATCTTCTATCACGGTATTTGTAATTTTATATCACGGTTACGGTATATATCACGGTTTATTATACGTAGGGTGACCAGATTTGGGTTTTTGAAAAAGAGGACACTTCAGCGGTGGCGAAATGTGTCCACAGACATTTATTTATTGACCCTTAAGAACACTAGGTGCAGAAACAATACTGCCTCAATAGGCTATTGGCCTAAGCAATAGTGGCCAGTATCCATTGAATCTTTAAATAGTAAAATAAAAGCAAAGTGTATGTAAAAAAAAAAAAAAAAAAGGAAAAATCTTTCTGTGGCATTTAGTCCAGTGCTTATGTTTCAGTGGTTCTTTAATGTACTTTCAGAAGATAACTCAAGTGTTAACTTTCTTTTCAATGTGTGTCCATATGTTAACGCAATAATGATGAAATATTTTCTTTATATGGCCACATATTAAAATAAAAAAATTAAAAAGTTGGCCATTACACATAGACATATATACATAGACGCTCCATTGACCGCCTCAGCCCGTTGCTGCGACGTGCTAACGTGATGATGACTGGTCTGTAAACAGACGCAAGTAAATGATGGAGCTGCAGTTTGGATAAAAAGTCTGGATAAAAAGCACTATAGATAGCGTTTATATTTCTCAACCGATTTCACTGAGTCGTTTTTATATTCAACGGTTTATGATCTACGTGGAGTACCAAAAAAAGTTTTGTCTCCATATTACTTAGAATCTCGTTGGTTTGGCCGTAATCACCGTTGACATACATACATGTATATGATAATCGCTGTTAGACGCTCACTGTTCTTGTGCTCTCACAGCTCATTCACTTTGAAATACTGAAAAATAAATGCCTACACTAGACACTTTTCAGTCCATATTTTTCAGTATATTGAATCTTGCCCAACAGTCGAGGATTACTCAAAAAGTAGGCATGACAGTCCTTGCAGGTTATGTGCTTAAAAATTGTACTCGGTATCGTATTATACGGCTCTTCAGAATGTTCCAAAAAGTTCCGTTGATTTGAATGGGCCACCCCAACGTTCGCAGGTCTGTAATTTCTTTATTTTCACTGCTGCGAAAATGTAATGACCGCTGACCATCTTTCATATCATTCCGCAAGTAGTCCGGTCATTTAACGTAACGGGAAGTAATGGGTTGCTACGCAACACCTGAAACTTTAGAGTTCTATTTTATTTCTCAGCAGAAATCACAAAACGGCTACAAAATCGTTAAAGAGGTATTTTTGGAGGAATGTCTATTGTTTTGGCGAGTTACTGTATAATAAGAGGGATGAAGTATAGTTCGGAGGTCATTATCTAAAAATAAATCGATTGGATTTCAAAATAAGAGTATACCGCGGTTGAAACGGTATGGCCAAATCTCTCCCGGTAGACACATTTCTACCGTTGCACGGTATATACCGTCATACCGCCCAGCCCTAGCTCACAATAAACTTTCTCTCCAAGAAGTTCTCATCACAGACGTCTTTCAAGAAGACGACCTTAGAGAAAACGCCTTTCTGTCGAAGTCGTCTGCGTCGTCGTCGAGTGTTTATGTACCTCCTCCCGGCTTTCCTCACACACAGTGAATGATGGCAGCTAACAGACAAAGACTGTTGATGGAGCTGGAGCTGCTTGACATGGAAGAGGAAGTGCTTTTAATGCAACTTATGAGACAACAGAAGAGGAGATGGAGGCGTAGGTGGTCTGCGCCCACTACATCAATCGAGGCCGACGACGGGAGAATATGTATCTCTTGTTCGACCACTGAGGGATGTTGACGAAGAGATGCACTTCACGTATTTCTGTATGTCGGCTGGCAAATTCGACGAACTTCTTCATCGTGTGGAACCACACATACGGCACCAGGGCACACACAGCATGCCTATTGATGCCGCCCAAAGACTCGCTGTGGTCCTACGCATTTTAGCCTCAGGTGCAAGCCAAACGGCTGTAGCGGCGAGCTACAAACTGCCATCCTGCACGGTGTCCGGCATTGTGACCGAGGTCTGCAGGGCGTTGTGGACCGCTCTACAGCCACACTACCTACCCTGTCCCTCAACCAGAGATTGGGCAGCTATAGCAGCAGAGTTTTGGCGGACCTGGAACTTCCCAAACTGCGTGGGAAGCCTCGATGGCAAGCATGTGGGCACCACCTCATGCCGGGAGTGACTTATTTAATTATAAAAGTAGTCACTCCATTGTCCTGATGGCAACATGCGATGCATGGTGGACGTTATGGAGGCTATGGGAGGCTATGGACGGCAGAGCGATGGTGGCGTCTTAAGGGAGAGCTCATTTGGGTCACAGCTGCTTGACAACAAGCTGAACCTGCCGCCATCGGCGTTTCTTCCCGGGACCAGGATCAATGCCCCGCACGTGATCGTTGCTGATGCTGCCTTTCCCCTGCACAACAACATTATGCGTCCATTTCCAGGTATGTCCCAAACCATAATAATGCATTGCAAGTTGCATAGATTTGACAGAACGTAGTATCTTATTTGTAATGGTGGTGCAACCATGTTCTATTCAGTAACACTGCATGTATTTTTTGTTGTATTATCAGGGGCAGACCTGAGCAGGGAGAAGACCATTTTCAATTACCGCCTCTCCAGAGCCAGGAGGGTAATTGAAAATGCCTTTGGCATCATGGTGGCACGTTGGAGGATTCTTGGCAGGGCAATGGAGTTCATGCCAGACAAGGCTGGGGATGTGGTGAAGGCTTGTGTAGTTCTCCACAACTACCTGGCCTACACAGATGATGTGACTCCACCCGAGAGCCGGTACATACCGCCCAGTTACATGGATACAGACTTGGTGGGAGGGACGGTACAGCCTGGTGAGTGGCGAGGAGTGGTGGCTGGCGATGCCAATCTGACACAGACACCACAGATATCAAGGGGCCGTGCCAAACAGAGCTGCTATGGCTGTGAGGAATTACTTTATGGAGTTCTTTCTGACACCTGCGGGAGAGGTTGCATGGCAGATCGACATGGTGTCGCGTGGCACACTTCCCAGAACCTGATACGCTGGCTTTTTGTAAATATTGTAAATAAAAAAAACTCAACTGTCTCAAAACCTTTGGTGTGTTATTTTATCCTTACTTTACCTACAAACAAGGTGCACAACACAAACCATTCAAACAATACTAGAGTGCTATTTACAAAGTGCAAAGAAGCACCATAGTGTCTATTTCATACATCAGACCATAGAAATTAGAAGGATTTAAAGAAAAAAAGGAAATTAGAACATGGTTGGCATAAAGAGTTCTAATATGAACAAGCATCTTCATTAAAGCTTTTTCTTGAAAAGAAGAGTGCCTTGGTCCAACCATTCTCTTGTATAGTACTAGAGTGCTATTTACAAAGTGCAAAGAAGCAGCATAGTGTCTTGGCATGTGATCAGCCCTGATACAGCTGCTATAGGTGTGAGAAATGATGTGATGCAATTCTTTGACGCCAGAGGGAGCGGCCCTGTGGCACTTGACCCCAGATGACCTGCTAACGACCTAATGATCTTACCTGTTACATTCAGATTCATTTCATACATCAGACCATAATCCCACATATCTGTTGGCTCCTGGCCTTTTGTCTATGTAGAGAGTCATCAGACATGTGTCCTGTCTTGTGTCTGTTAGAGCTATTATTAACTGATGGTTGGCTTTTGTCTACTGCCACAGGTATTTGCATCCATATGGCCCTGGGCATAGACATGTCCTATAGGTGTGAGAAATTCATTGATGCTGATTTCTGATTTAGCCATGCAAATAAATTTAAAAAAACTGTTGAAGTTAAGTGTTTTATTTAAAACAAAGATATATTCAAACAACAATAATATATAAGTGTATATTCAAACAATAATAAACAAAATACACAATAGTGCAAGTAAAGTACAAACAGAGTGCAAAATAAGTAATAAAACAACTAAGTGAAAATAAGTACAAGAAACATCGAAATAAGTAATATAAACACGTGCAAAAAGGTAATAAAAACAAGGTGCAAAATAAGAAATGTAAACACTGTGTATATTGTAATGAACCCAGCTCACGGGCACGAAACATAAAGGGGAGGCCACGCAGAATTTATGATATAATAATAATAAGTTATTTATTAAGGGTTACAAGTATATATTTATCTAATAATTATAGGAAAACGTGTGGTGAATGTCAGTGTTGTGGAGAGAAACAAAAGATGTAATGTAAAGTCAGCTAAATGGTAATATAAACAAACGACGACGATAATCCAAAACCAACGACACTCCAAAACCAACGACAATCCAAAACCAATCTCTATTCAAACACCAACGACCAATCCAAAACTCCAATCCAACGCTCTCTCGACTTCAGTCTGATCAGGGCTTTTATAGCCCAGCCAATCAACCATACACCTGGTTCCAATTCAGATGGTCAGCCTGGTTGTTATACAGCAGGCCGTAAATCGAAAGTATAATCTCCCGTTGCGTGTCTTTGTGCAGAGTCTTTGTCAAGACACCTACACTATTGCCAAAACAAGTGAATTCACACTGTGGTGGTGGTGGTGGTGGTGGTCGAGAGGGTTCCACAGGCGCAAAGTCCCTGTACATTTGGACCCTGCGCTCCTCGACCCTTGCCATTGCCTCGATGATACTCTGGTCTTGCGCCGCCCGTCTTCTCTTTGGTGTACGCGGGGATAGCGGTACCATGGGTCTGGAGGCTTGAGGGGTGGATGGAGAGGGCGGAATCCTGGAGGGTGGAGGGGTGCATGGAGTCAGAAACCTGGGTGGTGGGTGGCAGGTTGGCTCAACGGAAGCCTCAGGTGCTGGTGAGGATGACTCGGGGGAGGCCTCAGGTGCTGAGGTGGATGTTTCCTCCCTGCATAATGGCTCTGTCTGCTGTTCATAATAATAAAAGAAAAGGCAGTTGATGGTCTGTTAGCAATATGAAATTTGCATCTGGCTACAATTCAATCAATTCAACTTTATTTCGCCATGTATACAGATACTAGGAATTTGATTTGGTATTCTCCATGCAGGCTATAGCATCACAAATAACAAAAAGACAACACAGAATAACAGTACAAGGACAGATAGTACCAGTATGAGCAAAATAATAAATAAGAATGGAGGTAGTGCAACAATAGTAATGTTAAATAAAGTGCCATAAAGTTTGTGTGTAAGAGCTATTTAGGAGGGCTATTGCTTGGGGGGAAAACTGTTGAGGTGACGTGATGTTTTGGTCATGATGGCCATGATGAAAGTTACATAACTCTATTCATTACATCAACAATGTAAGCCCTTTAAGAACAGGCAGTTGCTCTGTTAGCAATATGAAAATTGCATCTGCATTTACATTTAGTCATTTAGCAGACGCTTTTGTCCAAAGCGACGTACAAGTGAGAGAACAGTCAAGCTTAAGAGCAATACAAACCTGTGCTCTCTGAAGCTTTTGGCTTACTAGCTGTGTTCATTTTGGTCTTTTAGCGATTGCATAACATCTACAATGCAGTCTCATTCACCAGTTTATCCTGTATTCCGTTTTGCAAAATGTTGAAGCATACAACGACTATTCCTATCTGCAGTGTGGCTCCCTCACTCTGATTACACTGCTACCGCGAGCACAAAGAGGCTGTTCAGAAACCGAGAAATATTTACCTTATTGTCGTAGTTAGAGGACGTCTCCCGATGTTTGACGAATGGGTCCAACCACGACAGAAACGTTAGGATGGCAGGCATCTTCTGCCCTCCTGCATCGCCACGTCTGCTTTTATAAGTCCTCTTGGCCCTGGCGAACTTGTCCCTCAACCTCCTCCATCGCGTTACGCAGTCTTTAGTGTCCATATCTACTGCTGCAGATATCGCTCTCCATGAATTGGCAGTCATTTGCGCATCTTTGTAATCTTTTAGCGATTTGTTATAGAGGTGAGGATATTTCCGGACCTCTTCCGCAATGCGCTCTTCGATATTCGTGATCTCCATCTTCTTAAGTTTTTTGTGGATTTTAAACATGGCGGTATTGTGATATATAGGGAATGAAACAGGAAACGCCCAGAAGGTCCAGAAATGTCAGATTCCGGAAATTTTGTCATTCGGAAATGATGTAGTAGCGGACCAATCACGGCCAAGGGGTATCCGTAGCTGTACAGCACGTCAGGACGGACCGACAGGAATTTCAACGGTGCACGGGAGGGCTCTCCGAGGGCCCCGGAGAGGACGGAGAGGGCGTTCCACCTACGTGTTGGCGTTCCCATGTGTCCGTAAACGTGTAGTACGGAGTACCATATAAGCGCCCTTAGGGTCCATTGTCTCGAATCTGCAGTAAAAGTAATTCAGGTCATTTGCAAGTCTAAGGTCTTCCATAGAGTGGGGGGATTTGGTTTTGCAGCCTGTGATCACCTGAAGGCCTTTTCAGACTGACGAGTCGTTCAAATTGATGTTCCAGCTTCTTGGAGTACTGTGGTTTGACCTCCTTAATCTCCTTGCCAAACGAGTATTTAGCCAGTCTGAACCTATTCTTGTCCCCACTCTTGAAAGTCTCCTCCTTCTCCAAACTAAGCTGTTTGAGTCTTGCAGTGAACCAGGGCTTGTCGTTGTTGTAACTCACCCTGGTGCGTGTTGGAATACATCTGTCCTCGCAGAAACTGATGTACGATGTCACAGCCTCTGTATTTTTCGTCCAGACTGCTGGAAGCAGTTCTAAAAATGTCCCAGTCTGTGTTGTCCAGGCAGTCACGCAGCTCCTCCACAGCTTCTCTGTTGCTCCAGTTTTTAGATCTCCGCACAGCATGTTTAGAAAGTTTAAGTTTCTGTCTGTAAGCCGGGATCAGATGAATAAGAGCGTGGTCGGATAGGACCAGAGCAGGGCGTGAAACTGCATGATAAGCCCTTCTACTGGTGCTGTAGCAGTGGTCCAAAGTATTCTCCTCGGGCATTTGACTAACTGTTTGTATTTGGGGAGTTTGTGAGTTAGATTGCCCTTATTAAAGTCTCCAATGACAATAACAGGATAATACGTATTCTCTCTCCTACTCTCCACTCCTAATATCTGATCAGCGACTTGACGTTGAGTCTCTCGCTTGTCAGCTTGCGGTGGGATGTAAACTCCCGCTAGAATGAAATAAGTGAATTCACGGGGAGAGTAAAATGGTCTACAGGAGAACAGGATTGTAAAACCTTGCAGGGAGGAAACACAGACAAGACAATAAGACCTTAGTGTGCATCCCAGGTAATTCAAATAATAATAAAAAAATAACGTTTTTGTTTGATTTCTTTTTTGGGGGGGGGGGGGGGGGGCTGACGATACCTCAAACCATCCCGTAAACCCAAAATCAATAATTGCCCCCAGTAACCACTGACCGACAATAGTTACACCCCAGACAGAGCGTCTGCAAACACATTTTCTGTGCCCTTTTTGTGGTGGATCACCAGGTTGTAATTCGTTATAACTAAAGACCAACGCATTAGTCGCTGGTTGTGGTTGTGCATGCGATGCAGAAACACCAGCGGATTGTGGTCTGTGTAAATCACCACAGGCTCCGCACTAGACCCAACATATACTTCAAAAAATTGGAGCGCGAGCAGCAAAGCCAACGTCTCCTGTTCTTAAGTTGAGTAGCGCATTTGGCTACTATTACATTTCTTCGAAAAGAAACCTACAGGGTGGACCAAACCCTCAGAATCCATCTGAGTTAGAACTGCACCAGCACCAATACAGCTCGCATCGACTTCAATGGAAAACGATTTATTAAAATCAGGAGCACTTAGTACTGGGGCATTACGCAATAGCGCTTTACAGCATACAAAGGCGATTTGACACCTATCTGACCAGACAAACTTTACCAATGGACTGATCAAGTCAGTCATTGGGGCTGCAACGGAAGTTCCCTCTGTAGTAGCCTGTCATTCCGAGGAATCTGCGTAACTCCCGCCGAGTGGTGGGTACTGGGAAAGACGTGATAGCTGCGATCTTTGCCTCCAAGGGACGCACTTGGCCTCCGCCCACCTGTTTACCCAAGTAATAATAATAATAATAATAATAATAATAATGGATTTTATTTGTATAGCACACTTTAAAATACAAAGAAATCTCAAGGTGCTTAGTATAGACAGTCACAACAACAATAATACAAAGAAATAGTAATAGAAGTGCTAATGAAGTGCAGAAAATAGGATAATATAATATACCAAAAAAGATAATAAATGAATTTAAAATAATTAATAAGATTATAATGAGATCGAATAATATGTATTAAAAACAGTAATTTTGGACAGAGCAATAAAACAATGCATTCTAAAAACAACACAGAAAATAAACTAAAACAAAGACCAGGACTTTAGGTGAAGGCAGAGATAAATAAATGGGTTTTGAGGTGTGATTTAAAAGCAGTGAGGGAATCTAAGGCCCTAATGTTCTCCGGGAGCGTGTTCCACAGTCGTGGCCCCAGTGAGGAGAAGGCACAATCTCCCATTTTAGTCAATTTTGTCCGGGGAACTGCAAGGAGGTTTGAGTTTCCGGACCTAAGTGTCCTTGATGTGAAATGAGGGGTGAGGAGGTCCTGGAGGTAGGTTGGGCCGGTAGTGTTTATGGCCTTGTGAACTAGGAGAAGGACTTTGAAAATTATTCTTTGGTTGATTGGAAGCCAGTGGAGGGAGTGGAGGACTGGGGTGATGTGTTCTGATTTCCTTGTCCGAGTGAGAACCCGGGCAGCACTGTTCTGAACATACTGCAGCCTCTGAATGGTTTTCGCTGGTAGACCTGCCAGCAGAGAGTTGCAGTAGTCAAGGCGGGAGCTGATGAATGCGTGCACCAGCTTTTCTGCAGCATGTTTCGGTAGAGAGGGTCTCAGCCTTGAGATGTTTCTCAGGTGGTAAAATGAAGTTTGGCAGATGGATTTAATGTGTTCATCAAAGGACAATAATGAGTCCAGCTTGACACCCAGGTTTGTGAAGAGTGAGGAGAGAGGGGTGGGGTGACCATTTATGGTGATGTGGGTGATGCTGGCCTTTTTAGTTTGATAAGGGGTGCCAATAAGAATGGCCTCTGACTTGCTGCCATTGAGCTGAAGGGAGTTGTTGCTCATCCAGCGCTGGATGTCATCCAGGCATTTAGTAGTCCGGGAAAGAGCCAGGTGTTTGTCAGGTGCAGTTCGGAGGTAAATTTGCGTATCGTCAGCATAAGTAGGTCACAGTCGCCTTCCCAAACTCACATTTTGCGAGGTTCAGTGTCACAGACGCATCAGCCAATCGCTGAAACACGGTTCTTAGCGAGTCCACATGAGCAGGCCACTCTGACGAGTGTATTACCACATCATCCAAATATGCAATACAGTTAGGCACACCACTGAACACAATATTCACCAACCTCTTGAAAGTGGCCGGAGCGTTTCTCATCCCGAAAGCCATCACGGAATATTGCAAGAAATGATCAGGAGTCACAAAAGCACTGATTGCAGAAGCCCGTGGTGAAAGGGGAACTTGCCAAACGCCTTTCAACAGATCTAGCTTTGTGACATAGCGAGCTGATCCTATGGTATCCACGCAATCATCTACGCGGGGCATAGGAAATGAGTCAGGCACAGTAACATGGTTTCCCTTTCGGTAATCTGTGCAGAATCTGACAGTAGCGTCAGGTTTTGGAACCAATAAGTACGGAGAACTCCATGGACTGGAGCTGTGCTGTGCTAAATTATTCTCCAGTAAATAATCAACCTCTTTTTTTCATCAGAGATCTTTTGTGTGCATTTACTCTGTATGGGTGCTGTTTAATAGGTCTGGACTCACCCACATCTATGTCGTGCTCTAGCACCGTAGTGCAGGTAGGCACATCTCCAAACAGACAGGGGAACTCGGAGATAAGGCAGAGTAGGTCAGCTTCCTGCTCCCTGCTTAAATGATGCATTAAGGATGGAAGTTTCAACAACATTTCTCAGTTTGACAACCGAGGGGTCTGTTGCTGGGCATTGCGCAAACTCAGGCCATCCTCATCACTCACTGCAGTAGGGCTCACAGCTACTGACACCGCAGCCACAACAGTGGCTACAAGAGGTGCACTGCGTGTCTCAGGCTGGTCGTCACCTTTAGTGTAATATTTCTTCAACATGTTTATATGACATACTCTGGTTTTTCGCCTTCTATCAGGGGTCCTGACAACATAGTCAGTATCACTCAACCTCCTGTCAATAGTGTAAGGACCTGAAAATCGAGCACTCATGGAAGTACCTGGAATGGGCAGCAACACTAAAACCAAGTCACCTGTTTGAAGAGAACGTGGAAGTGCTTTTGTGCTCGAACTGCCGCTTCATACCCTGTTGCGCAACAGAGAGACTCTCCCTAGCGATACTGCAAGCCTCGTGCAGTCGTTCTCGGAAGCGACTCACGTATGTCAGCACGTTTCGCTGGGTGGGCGAACTCTCGCACGTTAGCTGATCCTTTAACACTCTTAAAGGGCCTCTAACGGTGTGACCAAATACCAGCTCTGCTGGACTAAAACCTAGTGACTCTTGCACTATTTCCCTAACTGCAAATAAATCCAAAGGGACTCCTTCATCCCATTCCCTACCGCTCTCCATGATATATTTGCGCAACACTGACTTAAACGTCTGATGCCATCTCTCGAGTGCCCCCTGAGACTCCGGGTGATAAGCACTCGAGGTTCTGTGTGATATTGACAGGGATGTTAACACCTGCTCGAAAATACTCGAAAGGAAGTTGGTACCTTGATCGTTTTGCACGATCTTAGGAAGGCCTAAAGTAGAAAAGAACTTGATCAGGGCCCTAACTACTGACTGAGCTGTTATACTCCTAAGAGGGATAGCTTCAGGGTACCGGGTAGCTACACACATTATGGTTAACAGGAACTGGTTACCGGACTTCGTTTTTGGCAGAGGGCCAACACAATCCACCAATATATGCTCAAATGGTTCCCCTATAGCTGGGACCGGGTGAAGAGGCGCAGGCTTAATAACCTGATCTTCCACTTGTCATCAACAACTCATCTGTCACTGTAGTAGAGCATTTCAAGTTCCTAGGCACAACCATCACCAACACACTAAAATGGGACAATAACATCACTCAATTAGTGAAGAAAGGTCAGCAGCGCCTGTTCTTCCTCCGGCAGCTGAGAGGACTACAGGTCAGCCCCCCCATCATGGTGCAGTTTTACAGGGCTATCATTGAGAGTGTGCTTACATCCTCTCACTCGGTCTGGTATGACTCTGCCTCTGCCCGCTCTAAGGCCAGGCTCCAAAGAGTCGTACGGGCAGCAGAGCGCATCATCGGCTGCCCCCTTCCCTCCATCAAGGACCTTCACAGCTCCAGATCCCTCAGGAAAGTAATGAAGATCACGGCAGACCCCTCACATCCTGCTAACAGTCTCTTTAACCGTCTCCCCTCTGGACAGCGATACAGGGCCATCATGACCAAAACATCACGTCACCTCAACAGTTTTTTCCCCCAAGCAATAGCCCTCCTAAATAGCTCTCACACACGAACTTTATCGCACTTTATTTAACTTTATTTAACATTATTATTGTTGCACTACCTCCATTCTTATTTATTATTTTGCTCATACTGTCTGGTACTATCTGTCCTTGTATTGTTGTTCTGTGTTGTCTTGTTGTTCTATCTGTGATACTATAGCCTGCATGGAGAAAACCAAAAACAATTCCTAGTATCTGTATACATGGCGAATAAAGTTGAATTGATTAGGCTTACCCGTGACGGCAAAACAAAGACACATCTCGCTTCAAACCTGGCTAGAAAAACTGTCGCAGCACTCGGTCATAGGTCTTCGTAATACCTAGATGACCAGACCAGAGATGTTCATGAGCCAGAGATAAAACGGACTGTCGGTACGGTGTAGGCACAACAATTTGAAAGACATTACTCCACTCGTTATCAAAATCAGCGCGAGATTTCCATCTCCGCATCAGGAGATCATTTTCCATAAAATTATCCATTTCTTTATTCTTAGCGCTCTCTGGAGCAAGAGCTGCAGCAAAACATTTGGCTAAAGTAACGTCCTCATTCTGAGCAGCAATAAGATTACTTCGAACCATAGGCAACCTAGTTGTCTCTAAGGTGGAGGCATCGCACTGAACTTTAGGCTGGACACTCGGCTCAGCAGTAGACTGAGGAAACACAGGTGGGGAAATAGTTTGGCCAGTCAACTCAGTCGCGAACAGAGTATCCGACAAATCAACTGCTTCACCCAAACTACGTGCTTGAGCACGGGTGACCACCAGTGGCGGCTCCTGAAAAAATTCTCAGGGGGGGCAATTTTTTTGATAAGGCGACCCATTCAGTAGGTACATTAAGTTAGCTGATTAACTCATACAGCACTACCTTTTTGTCCACTATTGGCATGCACACAACAGTAATATGTCCCCTCTTGCTACATAGCTAGAGTAGCAAGTTACAGGTGGAAAGCTATGGAAGAAAGTTGCATCCAGGAGCCTTCATAAGCAAACATGATGTGGCTCCACATTAAATTATCCCACTTTTTCATTATCCACGTGTCTCAAATGTTGTATGATGTAACATAGCTTAACAGGACACATGATATGTCCAGTAACATCATAAAGAAGGGGTAACATAAGTCAAAACCAACAATATTTATTGACTGATCTTGAAAGTATTGGCTTACAAAAGCAAAATAAGTCATCACATAAAAAATGATTCAGTGTTAGTGCAAGAAGCGAACTGTGAAACACACTGTAAAACCTATGAAAAGTGACAGTGGTATATGAAATACAGACCGCATTAGCCACTTCACGACCGCGATTTTCTTTCCTTACAATTCTTGGATGTAGGATTTCCCTCCCTTTGTAGAAACCTGTTGAATGGATACATTTGGTCTAGGAAGTCCTAATTGTTTTGTTGTCAATTTATCTTCATTAGTACGCCGACTAAAAAGGAGTTTCTGTCAAAGAGCGAATCGAGTTCTTGCACTGGACAGGGCAGCCATCTTGACAGAATATGCCTCCGTCGAAGCTGTATGACGTTCGTATAGGCTTTTACGTCCACTACTTATGACAAGACCAGGAGGGGCGAGCCCTCCCGGAAGCCATAGAGAATGCATTGAGAGCTCTGTTTTGTGAAAAAAATGGATTTAACATGGGAGTCAATGGGAGAGGTCTGGGGCGATTTTCATTTCGCCCCAAATCGCCCCAGAAGGGGTGGGGCCATTTGAAGCACGACTTTAGGCTGACTGAACGACTGTTACCTGATTCGACAATGACATACAGAGGCAGATCAGACGGTCTAGTAGTAGAATCCGACAGAAAAAAAATTATTACATTTAAATGTACATGTCATTTACGCGACTTACAAGAATATTGCGTTTATATATAAGGAGTTTTTTTTTTTTTCCCTAGGCAGTGCGTCGCCCCAATCGCCCTTATGGACGAGCCGCCCCTGGCCCTCACCACTTAGCCAAAACTGGAAGAGAAACCTCGATCAGTCGTTATTTGCTTTCACAAGTTCCAAGTTCGCGATCGGGTGATACGGGAATCCCGCAAGTTGAGAGGTAAACTCCAGTATCGTGGCGATCCAATTCACCTCTTTGAAATTCACAGTCCGGATGTTTTGAATCAGCGGTCTGAATACCGAGATATCATGAAAGAGCTCTACAACCTAGGCCTCAAACCTACTCTGCACTACCCAGCTAAACTGTTTGTCATGCTTGATAAAGAAGGCAAGAAACGACTATTGTCTCCCCAGGAGGCTCAAGAGCTTGTGTCTTCGTTTAGCCGTCCACAGCCAGGGCAGCAAGGATACAGAGATTTACACAGACATACCACAACACAGACTTTAGGAAACGTTATCCAACGTGAGCTGTCAATCATACGAGCTGTGAGTTTTTGACTTGATGTGAGTTAAAGATGGCAGCAGTTCGGTTTTATTTATGCTGCTTGCTATGAAAATGTTTATTAATCTTAACGTCATGCATGTGCCTTGGCTGCATACGTTTTACAGGAAGATGCCGATCTGATCAAATCTATTGCCTCTTTCCAATCATCCTCAATAAATTCAGTACCCAAGTCACCTTCCCATTTGCGGGAGATATTGGGTAGCTCATATGTGTCAAAGGAAAGTAGTAGGGAATAAAAAGCGGAAATTAACTGTTTTAAACTTTTGCGGTTCAGGAGAAATGTTTCTGGATCATCAAGATGAGAAGCAGTGGGAGAGAAGTTAGCAAGGGAGGATATAAAGTGTCTTTTTTGTAAATACCCAAAGAAATCTGACTTGGGAATTTCAAACATCTCCTGTAGTTATTGAAAAGACATGAGGGCATTGTCTTTAAATAAATGATCAAGTACATGAACTCCCTTATCTCGCCATGCAAAGAACACAGATGAGCTGACGACTGCAGGGAAGTCAGGGTTTTGGATAATAGAGGACAATAGGGATTTCCTCTTTTCCCTCCCTAGATATTTAGAAATATCACGCCATACTCTGATGCTGCTGTAAATAACAGGGTAACAGGTAACCAGACTCCATGGGGAGTGTGGGTAGCAAGCCCAAGAATCAACTCCCACCTCCCGCTTGACAAAAGAATGTAACCATGACCAAAGGTGGCGAGCATGGCAGGCCCAATTATACAAAATTTTGGGTAAAGTTGGGTAAAGACCGGCCTCCCATATCTGTAGGTAGCTGTAGTATTTTTCATTTTCAAGCACATTCATTTTGATGAGACTAATTCGCCCAAATAATGAGGGAGGAAGATTATGCCAACGTTTCAAGTCTCCTTTCACTGCATCACAGACTGGGGAAACTTTTTATTTCCACAGCTCCCTCAAGGCAGAGGAGATCTTAACTCCCAGATATATAAAACCAGAAGCTGACCATGTAAAAGGGAATTCATTTGAAATCCAAGCTGACTTTTGACACTTCCTCTCCTGTGAGTGTGGTCGTGGTCTCACTGACACCAAGTGAGAGATTCATGTGCTGTCTTTGACATCATTTCCTGTTCTGACTCAGACAGTTGTGGCTGTGCCGCGATGAAACAATGCAGCCCCCTGTCGCAATCTGAGCTTTGTTTGGGTTTTCTGTTTTGTTCAGTGTTCATTTATTTACAACACCATTATAAGTAAGCATTGTTTCAAGGTGCTTTACAGAACCAACGGGCCTAAACCCCGTTAAAACATTTAACAAAGCAACACAAGAGAGGCTCAAATGGGCCATAAGCGGCAACATCTACCAATAAGACTTAACTGAGAATAGACTATGTTTGTAAGTGCGCTTAACAGAAGTTCCATTAAGTTTCAAATCGAGTTACATTAGTACAACTAATCTGTGGCTAATCTGTGCTTTGACAGTTTAAACCAGGAACTGAATTATCTATGGTGGCATAGTCTACACTTATGTAGCCTATCTATCTTATCTTATGATAACTATGGGAGAGGCGTAACACAGAGGTCATTAAATACCTAAATAGCGACAATTTAACCTGACATGACCTCTGTATTACGCCTCTCCCATAGACCTCTGTGTTACACCTCTCCCATAGTAATAGTATATGTACATTGGGTTGGATGCACTGTGTCTCACAGTTCAATCCCTGATGACTGTCTCTGTCTTTTCTCCTCACAGCTGCAGACTAGTAGCCTAGACATGAAGAACCAGTTGCTCACTAGTCCAAATGCTGTGCTGGCCCTGCAGGAGGAACTGAAAAACACCCTACCTGCTCTGGATAACCAGAAGAGGTGAGTGAGACTATGTTCCTGATTTGAGGGTTCTTTTAATTTAGTCTGCTACTGGTAAGCTTGAGTAAGTATTTACAGTAAGATTACCTTAAGATATGGTTGCGTTAGTTGTCCTGTGTGTATTACTACCCATCACTGATACTATTTTTCATCATTCTCCAATAGCAAGTACACAGAGAGAACATGCAACTACAAGGACAGGCTTAGTCGTGCCAAACAATTCCACATAAAAGAGGTGGTTTTGAGTGATGACCGAATCAAAGACCTTCAGAGGCAATGTGATTTCCTTAACAAAAAAGTGGACAAGGTGAGTGTTACAGTATGTCAGTCATCATACTGTATAGTAATGAATTGAAATATATCTATCTAAAGGGTCTAGAAATTGAACAATAAAATGCTAATCGCATAGAGGTGAGAAAAGAATTAATGAAAATAATAATAAAAAAAAACATGCTTGAATACAAGGTCATTGATGATGATGATAGTGAGTGTTATAGTACATCAGTCATGGTGGTGCATTGTGATGAACTGAAATGTATGATGTATTCTAAAGGATGTAATAATTTAACAATAAAATGCTAATCGCAGAGAGTTTGAAAACAAGAACATTAATCAAAAACAAATACAAATACCAAAACACACGGCTTCAAAAGGATGGTAATAGTGGAATCCTCATGTGCATCCAAGGTGACAAGGCTGACAAAGAGCATGGATAAGATCAACACCAATCTGCTGAAAGAGAACGGCCAGTTTCAGTGCCAACTTCTTGATGAGCAGGAAGCCCAATGCAAGACCCTGGACATCCTCAGGACATACAAACTCAGGTACTGTCACTGGAGGGGAAACATATGTGTTCTGGACTCACCCTCCTTACAAGCTTTTGTTAGAACAGTCCCATAAAAGCACAATTGGACCCCTTCCCTTTTAAACTACCATTATTGATACTATTTTTTTATTTGAAAAGGATCTCTGTGGATGTTTGTATAGAGAAGGCACTAGGTTGAAAGACGTCTGCTGTTCTTTAATCTCCTGTGACGTCTAATCACAATGCTACACAATGCCACTTCTATTTTCGTGTGTTGATTTAAAAAATAAATCATTTCTGTTTGTTTGTTTTGTTGTTGTTGTTTTTGCTCGTTAATGTATAATATATAATTATGACATTTTGAGTTGTTTTAAATAGGATTGAGAATCTGGAGAAGGTGAATGAGAAATATATGTTCATCACGTATGATGTATGAACCATTTTCTTTTCAAAGGTAACCAGACGTCCATCTATGCACCTAGTGTCTGGGAAGACACCATCTGCAACGGACTACAGGCAAGTTTTTACTCTTTTCCCTTTAAGTAAAATGTGGGAAACTTTCATTTTTGCGTGTGTGATCCATAGACTGAATTGTGTGAACAATCACTATACAATTTTGGGGGATCCTGTCACTAAGACACTATGAATTACATGCCAATTTTACACTAATAGTGATAACACAATATAATACTAGTAACATGTCACCTCCATCCATATGGACCTTGCCACCCCGCTTGTTTGGCCCACAGTGCTTTGCTCAAAGGCTACACCATGAGTGACCCACCATGAGTGATCATCCAGAAGGCACGCACAGCAATGAAGTCTGAAGACGTGAGCCCCTGACACGCACACGCACACACACCTCTGAGATGGGCTACCTGATACACACCTATGCGTCCCTGTACAGCTCGGACACCGGCACACACCTGTTCGGCATTCTCACTGAGGGTCCGGAAGGATTCACATCCTGTTCTAGGGGGACTTCATTCCCGCACACCTCCATCAAAGAGACACGGCTCAGGACACATACCCTGCTTCAGGATCCATCATCATCATCCATCCCTCGGGATTAATAAAGTATCCATCTATCTATCTATCTATCTATTTGGTATTCTGCTTTTTCCCTACTTTTTCAACCACACACTCTCTTTCAACAACAAGCCAGAGGACCAGCCTCCCAGAACAAACATCCAAACTTAAAAAGTAACATCTCACACATCACAAGATTAAACGCTTGAACTCATGGGGTTAACCCAACAACCATTAACTCCATTAACCTCTTCCTCACAACATCTCCAACATCACAAAGAACGTCTCACACAGCACACATCAAACATTGACCTTGGACCCTAAGCTTGCCATAGTTCTTTTCTTGCCAGAGGAGTCGTGTAACATGGATATCACTGCGATACCCGATGGAGGGGTCCCAGCAGTACTCGGGAGACAGCACCCTGCTGGGCTTGTGCTGCCACAGGTATTTGTTCAGGTGGCTCTCGTCGTGCCAGAGAGCCTCCACCCCATTATCCTTGTCCTTTATGATGCCGCGGTAGCACGCCTCTGTCATCTGTCTCACCCTCTGCCAGGAGCCACCAAACACCGCTGCGTGGTAGTAGAAGTCCCCCTGTGACTCTGCCATGTAGGCCTGGGATTTGGGGTTCTGGTCGTACGTCCACATGTACCTGAAGCGATGGTAGTAGTATGCGTGGAGGAGGGCCGCGGAGTCCCCCAAAGCCTCTGCACCAATTCGGCCCCCAAAGACCTGGTCCACATCCATGCAGAAGACGTACTGATTGGGGTGGCGAATGTGGGTGTCGATGAATTCCCTGATGGATTTCATACGCATCATTGAGATGTCCTGCCACCGGGAGTAGCGTTCCACTGCCAGGTTTAGGGCCGGAACCTTCTATGGGACGTCCGTAAAGACGTAGTAGGTCACAGGTAAACCTTTCTCCTTGGTACTTTTCTCCTCTTCCTTTCTTTTGTTTTTGTATTGCGCCCCAGATGGCTTTTGCCTCTTCAGACTCTTCGACGCTCGCTTGGATACACACACTCAACCAATACCCATCAATGTGTATCACAACACCAAGGTGGTACCCCTACCTCTTTCGATTTTTTTAGCTCATTTTCCCCTGTTGTTAGATTTATCTTTTTAATGGAAAAATATTGGTTGGAGATATAGAAGGGGGCGCAAAAAACTATAATAAATAATAATATATATATATATATTTTTGCTGGGCGCACTGTCACTATTTTTATAATAAATTAGCAGTTGATACAGTTAACCAGTTTATACAATACATATTGTATATTTACCCACTGAGTACAATATTAGCTTCTCCTTTCCACGTGTACTTTGTACTGCACCTATAGTTGGATACTCTGATATTGCTGAACACGGCAATGGAGGCACCGGCTTGCGAATGTTAGCGATTGGTGGTTATTCACTGCCATCTAGTGGGGAAATTTCATATCATCACTTACATACAGTATATGCATTGCATTTCTTCTGCCAGAAGACTTTTGCAAAGTTATGAACCCCAGCATTAACGTTAATGTCTAACAATCTGTTTCTTTCTGACATTAGATCCGTTTTTGTGATCATTTCACATAACTTTACCCAACTTCAGAAAAGTGTACTGAATATTAATATTTGTCATCAAATGTTTGATGTTTTTCTATGTCTGTTACAGATCCATAGACTGAATTATTACATATCACATTTGTAATATACTTCTCCACATAAAATAAACAGCAGGTTTTATTAAGACTTTTTTTTCTCATTCGAAGTTGATACAATGGGCCACAGCAGTGTAAATCAGGTGACAAATTGAGTAAATTAAGTTAGAATACAAAACACAGGGTCATGATAAATATAATTTGTTTGTAGAACACCTGAATGTGCACAGTGCTGCAGATCAGAAATGAAGATATTGTCCAACAACATATTCTTCTCTGTGGTGGAAGTGGCAACCTCTAGACTGGAGCAACTCAAAGATTAGTTTCCTCATTAAAAGTGGGTCCTCATTTTGGGTCCTCATTGAAATCCCCACATACAACAATTGCACTATCAGCAGTGACATGTAGTAGAGTCCAACAGGTGACAGAGTTTTGGCAAAAATAGATTTGTGTTGTAATCTGGTGGTCGGCTAATCACTGCAATTAGTACCTGAACTGGGGCCACAACTTTAAAGAATTCGAGGTCAGTCACACCCTTGTATGTATTGCATGTGATGGGCTTGAACATGGCTTTTTCAAACACAGCAAATCCTCCATCATTTCTATTGGACAGATGAGAATGAGTTGAATATGAGACATGCCTGTTGCGCTCATATGATTTTATTCTGAAGTGGTAAAACTCTGCTGCCTTCTCTCTGTCTCCCATACCCCATTCTGTAGGTGAAAGCAAACTCTGCCATGCACATTGCTGCAGACTCTGGTGTATCGGGTCTGTTTTTGCATTTGTCTGCCATTCCGGACATCCAAACATTCTCTGACATAGGAATTCTGACATTTGGGTACCTTAAAGAGAGGCTCATTTTCATACTCATGCAACAGCCTCTTGAACACCGACCTCTCTATTTTTGGGAATATGCCTGCATGATCTGTTTCAGCACAATCAGATGTTTTGGATTGAGAAGTGTCAGTCACAACCATTTCAGATCTCATGTTCAGCTTTAGAAATAGGCCCTATATGATAATATGTAAATTATACAGAAGTAAGGGTTCAGGATGTACTTAATATCAATGTTTGCATTCCATGCTCTTAACAAATGTTTGTTTTAGCCATTTATCCTTAATCATCACTAACACATTGGACGTCGTTAATGAAGTGACACAGTTTAGGTATTCCTCATAGCTTAATCTGCATTATGTGAGTATGTTAGGGATGCTTTGAAATTATGTTGTCTTATTAAGCAATTCCCACACAGGGAGCGCTAGTGACCGGAGGTGATTGCACCGAGCAGTGTTCTATTGCCCCTGCATCAACTAAGTGCCCCACTAGGATTCACCTCAGTGGGGGAGGCAACTAGCCTGACGATGTCATACTCATAATTCTAGTCAGAATATGAGTCTGATATCGCTCCATTGGGCTGTGATTATGGGGCGTGTTTCAACCGAACCAGGAGAAAAAATGCCTCTTCGCTCAATTGGTTACCTACAACCAATCAGAACAACGTAGTATGTGACCAGGGGCAGCTGATACATTACACTTTTACCGGATCCCGTAGGAAGGAAGGCAAAAACATATTTTCGATTGACAAATGCCTTAATCGCGTTTCTCTGTTCCTCTTTCAAAATGAATGCACTGTCAATGTCTAAATGGACTCGAATCTATACATTTCAGCTCTCCAGCGGCAGCCATGTTTGTTGAAAACAAATTCAACTCGTGTGTTGGTGACGTGGTTGGTTACGTTACTGTTGATCATCTGTCCATCATCGTATAAAGCCCGCCTTAACAATTTGATTGGTACGGCCGATATCGAGCCGCAGATAATTTCTCCTCAATGGAGTAATGCCAGACCGAACTTCCCAACCAAAAAATGTGTGGGCGGGGCTAAATTCGGTCTGGTATCCAGGCTAGGAGGCAACTGTTCTTTTGACCCTCTCCACGGACAAACACCATGTTCCCTAATGCTATTGGGAATAAACCATACAGGAAAACAGGTGATATACTACTGGCATGAAAAAACCCTTCCAGGACGACAATATTCACACTACTGCTATCAGAATGGTTTTTACTGCCAAGTAGGTTTTCACCTACGAGGAATTTTTTGTGGTACGTTGGTGCAAACAATAAACATAAACAATAAACAATACACATAATAAGTTACAGCAGGAGTGTAAAAATAAGAAATCGGGATTAGAGTCCGTGTTGGGGGGCGGGGGGGTCCCGGGCCTTGTTGATGAGGCCAACCGCAGACGGGAAGAAGCTGCTCTGGTGGCGTGAGGTTTTAATCCTGATGGACCGCAGCCTTCTGCCGGAGGGGAGTGTCACAAGGAGTTTGTGTCCAGGGTGGGAGGGGTCGGCCATCATCTTCCCTGCACGCCTCAGGGTTCTGGATGCATACAGGTCCTGGAGAGATGGCAGATTGCAGCCAATCACCTTCTCAGCAGAACGTATGACACGCTGCAGTCTGCTTTTGTCCTTGGCAGTGGCAGCAGCGTACCAGACGGTGATGGAGGAGGTGAGGATGGACTCAATGATGGAGGTGTGAAAGTTCACCATCATTGCCTTTGGCAGGTTGAATTTCTTCAGCTGCCGCAGGAAGTACATCCTCTGATGTGTCTTTTTGGTGAGGGAGATGATGTTCAGCTCCCACTTGAGGTCCTGGGAGATGATGGTGCCCAGGAAGCGGATGGACTCCACACTGTCGACTAGGGAGTCACTCAGGGTGATGGGGGTGGTGGGGCTGGGTTCTTTCTAAAATCTACAACCATCTCCACTGTTTTCACCATCATCACCAGCAACGGGTCTGTAGTCATTAAGTCTTGTGATCTTTGTTTTTTTTGGGGACGGGGATGATGGTCGAGGTTTTGAAGCAGGCTGGTACGTGGCATGACTTCAGTGAGGAGTTAAAAATGTCTGTGAACACCGGAGACAGCTGATCAGCACAGTGCTTCAGGATGGATGTAGAGGCAGTCTAGCCCGGTTGCTTTGCGGGGGTTCTGTCTCCTGAAGAGTCTGTTGACCTCGCTATCGCTCGGTCGATACGTGAGCTACAGAGCCACTAGGTGTCATGGGGGTGACGAGGGGCCTGCTGATGTCTGCGGTTCCAGAGGCAACAGAATATGTGACAGACTCTGATGAAGGAATAAACGTATGTTAAATAAAGATATGATTTACACTATGAACTAAAATTCTCAGTGCGCACAAATCCGCTCTTTCCTTTCTCTTTTCATCTCTGCTTTCAGAAAAAATTGACAAGCACTTCTCTTATAATCAGATAGGCATGTGCATTAAAAAGACGAAAGTGGGCACTAATTTGTACATATAAAACTCACTTTTGAAGTTTGAATATCCGAAAGTAGCAAATACACAAAGACCAGTGTCTAGAATTTAAAGTATTTCAGATTATTACAAGGTAGGGCTGGGCGGTATGACGGTATATACCGTGCAACGGTAGAAATGTGTCTACCGGGAGAGATTTGGCTATACCGTTTCAACCGCGGTATACTCTTATTTTGAAATCCAATCGATTTATTTTTAGATAATGACTTCCAAACTATACATCATCCCGCTTATTTTACAGTTACTCGCCAAAATGATAGAAGACGTTCCTCCAAAATACCTCTTTAACGATTATGTTGCCGTTTAGTGATTTCCGTTTAGAAAAAATAGTTCTTCAGGCAAATAGAACTTTCAAGTTTCAGGTGTTGCGTAGCAACCCATTACTTGCTGACTTCAAGTTACGTTAAATGACCGGACTACTTGCGGAATGATATGATATGAAAGACGTGAATTAAAGCACAAAACCCGTTGCCAACGATGGTCATTACTTTTTCGCAGCAGTGAATATAAAGAAATTACAGACCTGCGAACGTTGGGGTGGCCCATTCAAATCAACTGAACTTTTTTGAACATTCTGAAGAGCCGTATAATACGATACCTAGTACAATTTTTAAGCACATGACCTGCAAGGACTATCATGCCTACTTGTTGAGTAATCCTCGACTGTTCCTCGAAAGATTCTACTGACAGATCTACTGAAAAATATGGACTGAAGTGTCTAGCGTAGCCATTTATGTGCAGATTCTGTTCCATTTTTCCAGTTAAAGTGGGAGCACAAGAACAGTGAGCGTCTATGGCGATTATCATAGACGTATGTATATGTCTATGGCGATTATAACTGTCGAGATTCTAAGTAACATGGAGACAACTTGTTTTGGTACTCCACCTAGATCATAAACCCTTGAATAAAAAAACGACTCAGTGAAATCGGTTGAGAAATGTAAACGTGCTTTTTATGCAAAAAAACCCGCAGCTCCATCGTTTACTTGCGTTTGTTTACAGGCTTCACCTCACCAATGTTGCGGCGACGTTCGCACGTCGGAGCAACGGGCTGAAGCGGTCATGTGTAATTGCCAACTTCTTAATTTCTTATTTTAATATGTGGCCATATAAGAAAATGTTTTTCCCATCATTATTGCGTTAACATATGAACAAACATTGAAAAGAAAGTTAACACTTGATTTCTCTTCTGAAAGTACATTAAAGAACCACTGAAAGCCACACAAGCACTGGACTAAATGCCACTACATGCACTTTGTTTTAATCTTACTATTTAAAGATTCAATGGAACTGTGGTGTATTAATAACGAGACGGTCGTATTACACACATTGATATTTACTGAGAACTGTAACTCAACACAGCATCCATTAAGGCAGGTAACGTTCAACTAACGTATACATGAGCTTGCGCAGTGCGCATCAATCACTAAAGTGATATGATCCAATCAGTACATCACATTACCTCCCCTTTTAGATTAAAGGTAACTTAACACATTCCACCACAAAAGTACCTTAGTCATTATTGCTATGAGTATCAATTTAACCTAACTTAACTTTGGTCTTTTAACTCACTGACTGCTGTTGACTTCTTATTTCAACTTAAACATTGCTAACAAAATAAACTAGCATCAGTAATCAAGTTATCAAAACAAACAACTCAAGTTTCAATCAGTCTTTAGAGCTTCTTATTACCACATTCAGTCCTGGTAACGCTCTGGACGCCTAGTAGTCCGCTCTGAGCGCCGCAAAGCCACTGGAACAGGGTCAGGTGGTTCAAGCAGCTGTACCTGCTCTGATGTTGTGGGCGCTGTTCTGGCACACTCCTTTACCTGCTCCGCTGGTGGACTTGTGTCTTCATCAGGCTGTAGCTCTGAAGTCTCTGGAGTGCTGCGTGGTCTGAGCTGGTCTCCGTGACGCCGGTACACTTGTTCAGTACTCTCACCTTGTACCCTGTATGACACAGGTCCAGTTTGTTGTCTTATCACTCCTGGAATCCATCTAGGCTTTTCTCCTGCTGTGTTACGCAGATATACCTGTTCATCCATATCAAACTGTCTCTCCGCAGCATGCTGGTCATGTTCTTCCTTCTGACGATACTGCTTTCTTCTCACCCTTTCTCTGATGCTTGGCTTCAGGAAGTCCAGTCTGGTTCTGATATGTCTCTTTAAGAACAAATCTGCTGGTGACTCACCCGTTGTGCTGTTGGGGGTAGTACGATACCACAGCAAAAAGTGAGAAACTTTGTCCTTGATACTGAGATCATCCTTTGCCAGCTTTTTCATTCCAGCTTTGAAGGTGGAGACATATCTCTCTGCTAAGCCATTCGTGGCAGGGTGTCTCGGAGCACCTGTTGTGTGTAGAATTCCGTTTCTCTTCGTAAACTGCTGAAATTCATCAGACATGAAAGTTGCTGCATTGTCTGTGACGATTTGCTCTGGGACTCCATAGGATGCAAATAATCTTTTCAATCTTGTGATTGTGGCTGTGGAAGTTGTCTGCATCATTTTGTACACTTCCTGTGAAAGCTCTCTGTCTTTTCTTGTTGCTGTGGCAATCTGTCTTGCGTTCAGTGGTGCTTCCTCCAGATGTTCACACATCAGGGCATCAATGTACGCTGACATCGCTTCGGTTCCAGAATCCTTGGTCTCTGAGAGAGGGACACGGGACAGCCCATCAGCGTTACCGTGCTTTTCTGACTGGCAGTAGACTATGTGGTAGTCATACGCTGACAACACGATAGCCCACCTCTGGATACGCGCCGCCGCCATTGTTGGAAGCCCCTTATGCTCCCCGAACAGTGTCAATAGAGGTCTGTGGTCGGTGATCAAATTGAACTGTCGCCCCCACAGGTATTGGTGACACTTTTTCACACCATACACTAGGCTCAACGCCTCCTTCTCTATCTGTGAATATTTCTTCTCTGCTGGAGAGAGTGTTCGAGAGGCATAGGCGATTGGATGTTCTTCTCCATTGGGTGTTGTGTGCTGAATCACGGCTCCTATTTCGTAAGCTGACGCATCACATGCAAGGGTAAGTGGCAAGTCTTGGTCATAATGCACTAACACTTTATCACTTGTCAAAAGTTCCTTACATTTGTTGAATGAGTCCTGTTCAGCTTTACTCCATTTCCAGGTGGTTTGCTCTTTCAAGAGTCTGTAGAGGGGTGCCAGCACAGTGCTCTGCTGTGGCACGAAACGTCCATAGTAGTTCACAAGCCCTAAGAAGGCTCGAAGTTCTTTAACATTTGTGGGTGCTGGTGCCTCATGTATAGCTCTGACCTTGTCTTTAGATGGATACACACCTTTTTCATCCAGCACGTGGCCCAGGTACTCGATCCGAGTCCGGCCAAACTCACATTTTGACTTTTTCACTCTCAGTCCATTTTCTTGCAACCGCTGCAGAACTCTGTCCAGGTTCCGAAGATGCTGGGCGTCGTCTTTTCCCATCACTAGGAGATCATCAAGGTAAACAACAACATTGAGGTCCTTCATGATGTTCTCCATAATCCTCTGGAAAATACTGACAGCAGAGTTCACGCCAAAACAAAGGCGGTTGTAGACGAATAGTCCCTTGTGAGTGTTTATTGCTGTGTATTTCTTTGAATCTTCATCAAGCAGTACCTGCTGGTAGGCTGAGGCTAAGTCTATTTTTAAAAAACAACTTCCCACCACTGAGTGTTGCCAGAACTTCTTCGATACGTGGCAGTGGGTATGTGTCAGTGTTGGTAGCCTGGTTCACAGTTACCTTGTAGTCGCCGCACAAGCGGATTGTGCCATCCCGCTTGACCACAGGAACTACTGGAGCCGCCCACTCACTGTGCTTTAATGGGGAGATGACATTCTCTCTCTCAAGTCGTCCTAGCTCTTCTTCCACTCGCGCCTTCATAGCAAATGGCAGGGGACGGGCTTTATGAAATCTTGGAGTGGCGTCAGCCTTCACTGAAATTGTTGCTTTAATGTCTTTTAATGTTCCAAGCTCGTCCTTGAACACCTGACTGTATTTTGCTAGCACGTCAGGAATTGACTTGGGTGTCTTTGTGTTTTCACTGACCATTTTAATCGTTTTCCAGTCCAATTTAATTTTTTCGAGCCAGTTCCTACCACAGAGTGAAGGGCCATTTCCTTTTACTACGATTAGTGGCAAGTCAGCAGACTGGTCTCCATAAGCCACTCTGACTAAGAACTGTCCTTTCACTGGAATAGCCTGGCCTGTATAAGTTTTCAGTGCAACATTGCTGCTCTTTAATGGTACACGTGCAAATGACTTTTTGTACACGGTCTCTGAAATAATGCTGACAGCTGCTCCTGTGTCTATTTCCATTAGAACATCTTCCTTGTTCACTTCAAATTTCACTTTAAATGCATGTTTCTCTGCCTCATTTACACTAAGCACTGTTTCAGTCCCTGTCTCATCTTCAGCATGAACATAGCTAGTGCCTTGGTGCTTGCTTGGTCTCTGCTTCCCCCTTTTTTCACGTGCTGGCTCACTAGCCCTACACGCTTTCTGGATATGTCCAAGCTTATCACATTTATGGCATTTAGAATTCCTAAAGTAGCATTCATTTGCGCTATGATTTTTGCCTTTACATCTGTAGCACTCTGCCTGTGCTGGTTGAGGTTTGTGCTTCTGGTTTACCTTGTGAACAGAAACGGCTGCATCATCGGTGTGTCTCAACTGTCGCACATCTCGGTGGGCTGTCTCCATGTTGAGCGCGACCTCAAGGGCCCTCGCAAAAGTCAGTCCATCCATAGCAAGCAGTTTGCGTTGGCAAGCCTCGTCATAAACCCCACTGACAAAGCCATCGCGCAGAGCTTCATTAAGCTTGTCTCCGAAATCACACCGTGCAGCCAACTGCTTTAACTCTGCAGCAAACTTGCTAACACTTTCATTTTTCTTCTGAGCACATTTTCGAAACCTAAAACGTTCGGCAACGACCAAGGGCTTGGGTTCATAATGTTCCATCAGAATTTTCACGATATCATCAAAAGTTTTGTCTTTTGGCTTCTGTGGTTGGACTAAATTACGTAAAACACCGTATGTTGAAGCACCCATAGCACTTAACAAGGTCGCTACCTTTTTATCCGCGTGAACATCATGTGCATCGATGAAGAGCTCCATTCGCTCGACGTATGCTGACCACTGTTCAACTTCAGGCTTGAACTCGTCCGGTCTTGCATAGTTTGCCATCTTCACTTCACGTCTTCCACTTTACCTCGTCGCCAATTATGTGGTGTATTAATAACGAGACGGTCGTATTACACACGTTGATATTTACTGAGAACTGTAACTCAACACAGCATCCATTAAGGCAGGTAACGTTCAACTAACGTATACATGAGCTTGCGCAGTGCGCATCAATCACTAAAGTGATATGATCCAATCAGTACATCACAGGAACCTTCAGTACAAAGTAGGCATATATTGACCACTATTGCTTAGGCCAATATCCTATTGAGGCAGTATTGTTTCTGCACCTTAGTGTTCTTAAGGGTCAATAAATAAAGCAGATCATATTGTATAGCCTATGTCTGTGGACACATTTCACCACAGCTGAAGTGTCCTCTTTTTCACAAACTCAAATCTGGTCACCCTACGTATAATAAACCGTGATATATACCGTAACCGTGATATACAATTACAAATACCGTGATAGAAGATTTTGGCCATATCGCCCACCCCTAGTGACAACGATGAGTCGGCCTACAGAGAAGAGGTCCAGCACCTGGCGGTGTGGTGCGCCGACAACAACCTGGCTCTCAACACCAAGAAGACCAAAGAGCTAATTGTGGACTTCAGGAAGAAAGCTGGCACACACATCCCCATCCATATCAACGGGATGGAGGTTGAGCGTGTCACCAGCTTCAAGTTCCGGGGTGTCCACATCTCTGAGGACCTCTCTTTGACCCTCAACACCTCATCCCTAGTCAAGAAGGCTCACCAGCGTCTCTTTTTCCTGAGGAGATTGAAGAAGGCCCATCTGTCTCCTCAGATTCTGGAGAATTTCTACCGCTGCACCATCGAGAGCATCCTCACCGACTGCATCTGAGTATGGTATGGCAGCTGCTCTGTTGCCGACCGAAAAAGACTGCAGAGGGTGGTGAAAACTGCCCAACGCATCACAGGTTCCTCACTCCCCACCATTGAGGCTGTCCAGAGCAAGAGATGTCTGCGGAGGGCGTGCAGCATCGTCAAGGACAGCTCTCACCTCAGCCACAGACTGTTTGCCCTCCTCCCCTCTGGGAGGCGCTACAGGGTCCTCCGTTCCCGGACCAGCAGGTTCAGAAACAGCTTCATCCCTGCGGCTGTCACCCTACTGAACTCTGCACCAGGCCGATAGCCCCCCCCCACCCCCACACACACCTCCCCCTGTGACTGTACCTCCCCCTGGCTTGACTGCCACACACCCCCCTCCAGCCACTGAACTTTTGCACCAGAATTTCTTTTTTACTACTGTACATCCCACTTATTACTGTAATAACTGTATTAATCGTACTTACACCTTACAATACTTCTTAAACATTGTATTACTAATACCTCATTCACTTCCTTTCATTTCACATTACCACCACTAATACTTACACCTGCACTTTTTATATACTTATCATATCTACACTTCTTACCTCAACTGCTGCTAGTCCCAATTCTGTTCATATTACATATCTATTTCTTACTGTACATATATATTTATTTATTCACTTATTCCACTTTACATATGCACATACTCTGCACTTTTTTTGCTATTTTGCACTTCTGGTTGGATGCTAAACTGCATTTCGTTGTCTCAGTGTAATTGTACTCTTGTACTCTGTGCAATGACAATAAAGTTGAATCTAATCGAATCTAATCTAAAGAATGTGCCACAGTCATGATATCGTCAGATAAGCTAGTAGTAAAATATAGCTGAAAAGTGCACTGTCAACAGTTATGATATAGGCTTACAAGTTCTTTTGAAATCCTTCTTTTACATACATCCCCCTTCCCCAATACAAATTTTGCGCTGCTGTTGCACATAATAGGCTACTTTAACATCACACCATACACGCACACAACACATAACATATCGTTTTAGGAAAGATCTGCCTCCTTACTGTTCATGGCATAATTTGACCATCAGACAGCAGCCGGTCACTTAAACAATCAGCATGGGATGTTTCAAAAGTGGCATCCCTACCCATCACGGGCCCAGATAATGCTTTTTGTTCATGCGGGGTCGCTACCGAAAGACAAAGCGGCCATGCAAGTTTCCCTTAAATAACACGTGTGGCAATTGTCATGTCCCAGTCTAAGGCTTTAGGACATGACAAACTTTTGGCAAAAACGGGCAGACAACAGAATCCAAATAACCGTGAATTTGGCAGTGAGAACAGAGGACAAAAGGTGGGGGTGGGGGGGTTGTCCATAGCAGGAAGGAGGCTATCTGGGCAAGAAACGAGCAAGAATCCTGTAGCCTATAGCCTATGCTGAAGTCTATTAACTTTTATGGTTCTATGACCCTAAGTAAATAGTATCAGAATAGTTAGCCTAGTTTACTCATAATTGTTTGGGAAGTCTTTGATTTAGCCCATTTTCATTATTATTTTTAAAAGGCTATGAGTCCATTTGAAAAGTCCACAAAATAGGACAAAATATAGGCTATAAATGGCCTACATAAATATACATCTGAATGAAAATGACAGCAATCAGAATTTGTATGCGTTAAATGATTTGAATACGCTGTACGGAATACAGGGCTTTAGCATTAACATGAAGCAATAATGAAACGCTTGCATAAAACACACTACATAAACATCAGCCTACTTTATCATGTTCATTTATCATGCCTCAGCTCAGAAAATGCACTGTACATTTTTATTTTTTTTAGACCTTTGTCAGGTTTTTAATGGCACACACGACACACTGGAAAACACACGTGCATACATGGAGGCAACACACACACACAGGCCTGAGGTGAATTTATTTTCTGCTTTTTTCCCATCCTGGACCGTCCTTCCTCAAGGACCGCCCAGGAGCAGTGGGCAGCTTGTAACATGTGTTCTGTTATTTTGCATGTTTTTTCTGTTGGGGTCCTTAGTGGAGGAAACGGGGAGAACATGCAAACTCCACACAGAAAGGCTCGGGAGATAGCCCACCTGAGCACTGTGCACTCTGGGGAGGACCTGCCCCCCAGAGCCAACAGCGCCCCATGCGGGAATCGAACCCATGACCTTCTTGCTGTGAGGCGGAAGTGTAAGCAGTGCAAGCAACTGAGCCACCGTGCTACCACATCGTTGCAATCATTCATATCTCAACGCAGTTTAAACATGAAGGTGTATTGATTATTGTATTCATCATATAGACCAAGCATTGGTTCACCATGATTCTTCTCAATAGCGAAGAGGACGAAATCCACCAAATGCACAACAGGAAATATATGCTCAAGTGTAACGGTCCAATCATCGTTGGAACAACAAAGCACCTTAACTCTTCATGATCTCTCCTGTCTGCTCAGCTAAGAACTCATAGCAGATGCTGAACAAAGAGAAAAGCTGCCGTTAGCATACTCAGCACTGTTAGCATACTCAGCACCGTTAGCATACTCAGCACTGTTAGCATACTCAGCACTGTTAGCATACTCAGCACCAAAGCTATGCGGTTCTGTCACACTAAGGAGAGAGAATCTGTGCACAGAGATTCAAGCAGTCTACTCAACGTTCCCTATTAACTCGATTTGGTTTGACATATGCTTTACTGTGTATATTTTCATAAGTTCACTTTACAATATACCATTTCATATCATATTAGTTAATGTTTCTCCTTCGTAACAAAAGCAGCCAGAGAACACCCTGTTGTGTGCTCCCCTGAACAGCCACAAGTCTGTCAGAAAGGCTTCACACAGTGGCATTCTTCTCTAGGGATTCTCAGGCGAGGTTGTTGGGTATGAGTGCTTGCATGTGACAGTGAGAGGTTGGGCTGCTGTGGGAAGTCCCCAACCAATTGCACAAGGAATTTCACATCTTTTCCTGTCTAACTAAAACTGTTTAATGACTGTCACCCCCACACAGAGACAGAGGTTAGTGAAGCTCTGGAAAACCAGAACGGGATAAATTCATTTTGAACCGTCCTGCGTTTAACATTTTTTTAAACTGATATTTGGTTTCCGTGTATCCATTTCTTATCACAAGCAGAAATATTGGTACACTGCCATCTCGATTTTTTTTGTCCAACTCCAAAAATAAAAGCTGCTAGCCAGGCCTGCTAAGCAATCACACGTAGCATTTTCTTGTTGGAATGAAACTCTAGTTGTTTGTTACCTTTTAGTTGCTATAAGGTGACCAGGGTTCGTCTCCCAGGTTCTCCTCTTAACCCTAAACCACCAACCCCTTCCCTTCCCTTCCCTTCACCAGGGTTTGTACCCAATCTCCACCCTAGCCCGGGTCTGTACTCCCAAGGGGGTCTTCCCCACCCCTTACCCTGGGTAGCCTGTATCTTCTCTTCTTTTGTGTCCATTCCTCATCTTTTTTTTGGACTGAAATGGGATGGATTGTTAAGGAATATCATTGTTTATTCTAAAAGTTGGACACAACAAAATACACTTAGTACAGTAAATCAACACTTGAAGCTTTTATTAAAAATTTAAACATCCTACATACACTTTTGCAACATCAAATATATAAAAATACAAACAAGCCAACAAGAGGGGAATGTAAAACGTGATACGGTGATTGTTGGACAGCCATTCACTCCTTCATAAAACAATGGCACAAGTCAACAACAACAACATATCAGTAGTTGCTGGTCATTCTGACAGTTGAAGTATTTTCTGTGTATAGAGGAAAATGTGGAAAACAGCTGAACTTAATAGAAACTATAACAATAAAACTATAACAATAGTTTAGAGTAATAGTAAGGTAATAATGACCCCTTGAAACTGAGCACTTCATGTGGTCCACCAGGTTTTAGTGTTTGTACTGTGTTAGCGTCATGCCTAACATAAATCTTTAAATATACTCATTTTCCAATGGATATGTTGAGCTAGGGGGCAACAGGATTATTTCCACAATGAATGATTCCAAGAGCCTCATCGTGGGTGAGAGTTCATGAACCACTAAGAGCCTCAACTTGGGTCAGAGTTCATGAACCACTAAGAGCCTCAACTTCGGTCAGAGTTCATGAACCACTAAGAGCCTCATCGTGCGTGAGAGTTCATGAACCACTAAGAAAAGGATTCAAAAACTTTTTCTGTTTCTTCTACTTGGAGGTTTCTGGTTTGACTGTAAAGATCAGTATAACACACAAGTGCCGTCTTAAATCAGATTTCAACAACACAGAACTAGATAACTAAAAATAAAATTCATCCTACATTTTCCTGCCTCAGGCACCAAAGAGGAGATACATAAAGACCTTCTCAGTGTGCCCCATGAAGGCTATGTTGTGTGTACGTGTACAAATGTGTGTGTTTGTATCTATAGACTCAACTGTAAAAGGGCAATATGAATGATTCTGTATATACTCGGTAAAGTACTTTAGCAAACAATGAGACATACATATGTACACTAGGGGTTGCAAGAGTGCATACCTTTACAAATCGAGTACTCGTTGTACACAAGAAAGCAAGTGGTCTTACTTTACGCCAGGTAAAGTATGGATGATAGACAATATTTTAACATTATCGTTACCAACATTCTATGGTAGCTGTAAGATATATAATTCAGTCAACAAAGTATTTTGTAAGTGTTCTTATTATGTTTACTTATAGCTAGGGGTAGGTGGTATTTCGGCTTACGAAATCCACCGCATTAATTTTGCAATACAGTTAATACCTGGATATTTTTTTAAAGCATGAAGAAAGCATATGAATTTCCCAATGTAAGAGAATTCTCCATCGGTTACCGGTAGCCTAAATCTCCTGCCTACAGTTACCCAATGAGATGGCTAGATGGCAGCAAACTATTCAAAATATTTTGAAGCGTAACTTCATTTCATTGTGCATTACCTCTTTAATAACCTGAAGAACAATATCCAGTTTTGAAATGGAACGGATGTAATATATTTTTTGCCACCGGTGGACATTGTTGGTACTGCTCTGAGTTTGTCAGGGTAAACAATGGAAAACTGGACAAAAGGCCAAGCAAATGACAATAGGTGACACACCTCTACACAGTAGTTTAACTATGTCTTCCAAATTGTCTGCAAATTATGTTTCCAGAAGTATATGTCCCTCAAGACGAAAAATGTCAACAGGCTGGTGTTTGGCTAAGAACGTTGAAGGTAATGGCTATGTTGATGACTTTTCATTGAAGTTTTAGTTTCCCGTTATTTTCTTTCAGTCATACTGAGTAAATGATGCTAGTAATTAGGGGACTGGTCATGATTATTGTTTTAATGTAATTGTTCATTTAGAGGAACTCTTTGAGCCACATTCCAGGTTTACAATGTTAATGAAAAACTGCATTAATGTAGTAGCTTAGTCTCTATTATATGACAGACTCGATGGTAGAGCCATCCTTGAGAAACGCGTTCACAACTCACAGTCGCTGCATGTTTATTTGATCTGAAGGACATTTGGGAAAGAAAATTTGCCTGTTTGTTTAAGGGGCTCTGACTGGAAACTGCGTGTGCGGGGCGGGTTACTACATGGTGTAGGCAATCATTTCACGGAGACAGACCAGTTCCAAGTTAAATGCTTTACTTGTCCAGCGCCATCCAAAACACTCTTCCACTTATCAACTCCTCTTCTCTGCTCTCAACTCCCTCCAAAACCCTGCCTCACCACCGACTCCAGATAAAGCAGTATGGGAAATGTAGTCAAATCTAACAATGAACAATATCTAGAAACTGACCCATTTTCAGTTCTTACTCTAGCATGACCTGATTAACGAGTACTCAATGTTAATGTCGAAACTCGAGAATTGATTTAACTGTTCGACTACCCCAATGGTGGAGTACTCTGTGCAACCCCTAATATATATATATATATCAAATATAATATATAATCAGATACCAGGGCGATGTGAGGGCCACTGAATAACATGGTGTTAGACTATGCCAGTTGAGTCCCAAGTACTACTGGTGGAATTTGTATAAACTGTATAAATATTAACATATTAGACACTAGAAAATAAATAAATGTTTCCACAAAATAAATTAAGCATGGAAAGCTTTGGCGACTTAGAGACTTGAAAAAAGCTTTCCAAAAACAAAACCAAAAAAAAAAAAAACATTTCTCAACATTATGTTTTAGTGTATAAAAACACAGGTATTGGCAGATATTACACATAGGCACAATCAGTATTGACCGTTTTAAACTGTGACCGTTGTTCTCTTGAAGGTGTTCTCTATTCCTGTGCTTCTGAATAGTTTATGTAGTGCATTTACAGTGCATCAACACCTGAGCTACAGCACCGCTTCCAAAGGAGTCCTAGGAAGAGGAACTGTGTGTTGTTTAGATACTAGATGAACCTTTCTGGTCAGTGCCTGCAGGCGGAGCAGTGATGCACCATTGGTAATATGTGGCAGTAACACCACTCTATAGTGACACTTCCAAGTAGTAAGGGTGCTTACCAGTGCTTACCAGTAGGATGGGGCACACTACATGTTTAGCTAAGTCCTTGTGGTAACTTCAACTGGCCATGGAGACACAATAAAGTAAAAGCTAACATGTCTGTATTAAGCAGTGCATGCCACTGGCATCACATCGTCTTCACAGAGTTCTTACTTATTGCTTTCTTACAGTCAGAAATGTGCCTGAGGGCAGTGCATAGGCCTGTGTGGATAGGGACTGCACAATCCAGAACAGTGTTGGCTTTACAAAGCTAATAATATGCTACATACAGGGCAGAGAGCTCCACTCTCAAAATGTTCTGGATCATTCCAACCAGCTAGTTCCCCCACTGGCGACCAGGGACAAACCAAAAGGGCTCCAATGTTCGCAAACACCCCAATTATCAAACATCTAGACCTCTGATCTTCTTTTCAGTCCTAATTTGACTTTCTTCATTCTCCTTTCCTGGGTGAAAGCAGGTATGGGTCATGCCAAGCGGTAGAATCCCCTCTCTATGGCCTTGGTAGCAATGTTCTCAGCCGAGTAGCGTTGGTCCAGCTGCAGCAGTGCCTGGATCAGATCGTTGATGTTGGCCCGGAGCCCTTCCCTCTGCATCCACACGCGGAGCAGCTCGTACACCTTGTCTCCAGGTGGACTATTCTCCGCTATCTTAATGGCATTATCACTCACTCCAATGCTGCGGAAGAACTTGTTGTGGAAGCGCACGTCCAGAAAAGTGTCGAACAGGTCAAAGGTCTTGCTGAGGGACATCTCCTCTCCTGGTGGAAGAACATGGAGACACAAAGAACATGGAGTTATAGGACTTGATAACAGAGGGTAGTCAACCCGAAATGTCAATTCCTGTGACAACTGGCACTTTGAAAAGCAACCTGTTGGAGATCTGCAATAGGATCTTAAGACCCTGATTTGTTCGTGTTTAGTACAACTGGCAATTAACAAAATTCACATCTCCATTTTGGTTTTTGGTCAAAGGGTTCTAAAACAACAAAACTACACTCATTCTTTACAAGGCTATGCCAGAACCTTTACAAAATGTCACAATGTGGCTAATAAGTAAATAAATACGCCCAAATGATTAGGTTCTTCAGTCTTCTCACACAAAAATACAAAATACCCACTGTTTATTGGAGAAAAACAGTCCCGGGAAAACAAAGGTAATGATCCCACAAAGACAATTCTTTAAAGGCAGTGAATCACAATTAATTAATCCTTTTCAGGAAACAGCAACGAAATCCATGAAACACAGGTCATATTCCTTATCCAGAGCAGTGAAAAATCGTACAAAATATCAGCACACCTCCTGACTAACTAAAGCCTGTATTTCAGCTGATGTTTTCCTTGCGTTCACTGAACGTGGTAAGTTAGTCTGACTGTCAACAGCAAGTTAGCGCCTTTACATTCTAGATAGCTGCCCCGGCAAGATATCAAGCTAACATATGCTATTCTAGGTTAACCTGGAAAGCAGACAGTCAAGACAACAAGAGTCTGACAAATTATAGTTTCTAACGTTAGAGTTTGTTGCGTTACTTTGTAAAGTTCAACATAACAAATCGGTAGAAACACGACTAAGGCTCATACAGACAGCGGCATAAAAGGTTCACGACCACCAGCTGAAGTTTAAGGATGTATAATGCCAGTGGTATGGATTGCTGATGTTTTAGTTTGATTCACCCTTTTCTTCTACAGATGTGACAATCTGTAGATTGGTCAATTCCTTATATAACCTGCTAATCAAGCTCACTTTAGACCTAAATCCTATTCACTTATACCGCAATGCCATCATCAGTTTTAAACAACTATATTGCGGGACCTGCACACTTTGATGGGAAGACAATTTAATCAAAAGAAACGTCATGTGAAGTTGTCTACTGCTTTCGAGTGGCACATTTGAACACAGTCATGTTCCAGTTTTCTTGACAAATGTCTATATAGAACATCCCACAATCGTTGGCAACTAATTTGGTCATCGACTACGTCAATTTTTGTTACTGACATCTAAAATCAGACACGTGTTTGGTGTTTTCCATCTTTGTTAACGAATTCCAGCAGACCCATAAATATTCAGACTCAGAAAACAGCCCGAAAGACAGACTTCTAACCCTTCTAAAAAAGAGCAGCTGACATTGGCAGACTGTTAAGGCAATTCCCAGAATCATCTGTCTACCTTGTACATTTCTTCCCACAATCCCAATGCTTCCCCAGACTCCATGCTGCTTCTGCTAAAGTGCCACCATGGGTAACCATGCAGAGACAGATCCAGATCCAGGAGGATGTGCCACCATGGGTAACCATGGAGACACATCCAGATCCAGGAGGATGTGCCACCATGGGTAACCATGGAGACAGATCCAGATCCAGGAGGATGTGCCACCATGGGTAACCATGGAGACAGATCCAGATCCAGGAGGACGTGGCAGAGCCCTAAGGACGATGGAAAAGCCTCGAGAGGAAGGAACCTGGTCCACTGATGCCAACTGCTGGCTGGAGCAGAAATCTCCTTTCATGCAACGAACAAGAGTGCAGAGAAGACAACATGGAGTTCTAACGTTCTCATCCATTTGTCAAGAGGACCAATCTGAAAGGCACAACGCATTCTGAAAATGATCAAATCTACAAAATGGACACACCCAGATTTCCGATCTTGACTGGAGCCTACAACAAGACAGTGACCCAAATCATTGCTCCATATTATGCAGGAGGAAGCAGTCAAGCTGTAATGCTGCTCAGTTTGGGATTGCAGCAAAAGGAGGACTCCTAAATGAAAGCACATTTTCAAGGTCAGAATTCAAAAGAAAATGCCGCAAACTTTACTTCTGACCTTGAAAATGTTTTAACTGTTTTCTATTCATATGGCACTTTAGTCCATAAATCAAAATGAGAGTTTTCCTTGGAAATGTGTAATTTTCCGGGCGATTCCAAACCTTACGCTAGTGTTCCTATTCAGATTGTTTGTTTTATTACTGGATTATAATTCAAATACACATGTTGCAGAATTGTATAGAACTGGTTCTTCTGATTGAAACATTATGTATATTTCAACAGGGCCGGTACTATGAGGACCTTGAGTGAATATACTGTACATAATACATCTTGAATTTCTTTATCAAGTACAAAATCAGAGATCATTGAAATGCCAAAGAGTGAAAAGTGAATTTTGTTTATCCAGACAATTGTAATCCAGGCATGGTGATGCTTACACTTCCATTATAATTCCAGGTTATACTTAACCAAAACAAATATCTATAAATGATCAAAACAGTTTGTGATTAACCATCACTGATGTTGACTGTACAGTGTGCACTCTGAAAAGCCATCAATGAAGTTAACTTTACAGTGTGCTCTGTTCTAAAAAGCAGTTTTTTACCTGCCTGTCATATTATAATATTATAAGTGTTTCTTACCAAGCAGAGGCTCAAGACGCTTGATCAGCACTTCGTCCTGTAAAACACACACACACACAATCAGACCTGCAGTGTTAGTCTTATTTAAATGAGGCTATGAGGTGAACACCTCACCATTTTTGTGGCGTGTTCAATACTTATTTTACCCGCTGTATAAATAGTGGTTATAAATGTCTGCAGCTGTGCACTCACAGACATATTGAGGATGGAGAGAGAGAGAGACATATTGAGGATGGAGAGAGAGACATATTGAGGATGGAGAGAGAGAGACATATTGAGGATGGAGAGAGAGAGACATATTGAGGATGGAGAGAGAGCTGTGCACTCTGAGAGAGGAACAGACATATTGAGGATGGAGAGAGAGAGACATATTGAGGATGGAGAGAGAGAGACATATTGAGGATAGAGAGAGAGAGACATATTGAGGATGGAGAGAGAGAGACATATTGAGGATGGAGAGAGAGAGACATATTGAGGATGGCGAGAGAGAGACATATTGAGGATGGAGAGAGAGAGAGACATATTGAGGATGGAGAGAGAGAGAGACATATTGAGGATGGAGAGAGAGAGAGACATATTGAGGATGGAGAGAGAGACAGACATATTGAGGATGGAGAGAGAGAGAGAGAGAGAGACATATTGAGGATGGAGAGAGAGAGAGAGAGACATATTGAGGATGGAGAGAGAGACAGACATATTGAGGATGGAGAGAGAGAGACATATTGAGGATGGAGAGAGAGAGACATATTGAGGATGGAGAGAGAGAGAGAGACATATTGAGGATGGAGAGAGAGAGACATATTGAGGATGGAGAGAGAGAGGAACAGACATATTGAGGATGGAGAGAGCTGTGCACTAAGAGAGAGAGAGAGACATATTGAGGATGGGGAGAGAGAGAGAGACATATTGAGGATGGAGAGAGAGAGAGAGAGACATATTGAGGATGGAGAGAGAGAGAGAGAGAGAGACATATTGAGGATGGAGAGAGAGAGAGAGACATATTGAGGATGGAGAGAGAGAGAGAGAGACATTTTGAGGATGAGAGAGAGAGGAACAGACATATTGAGGATGGAGAGAGCTGTGCACTAAGAGAGAGAGAGAGACATATTGAGGATGGAGAGAGAGAGACATATTGAGGATGGAGAGAGAGAGACATATTGAGGATGGAGAGAGAGAGAGACATATTGAGGATGGAGAGAGAGAGACATATTGAGGATGAGAGAGAGAGAGATATATTGAGGATAGAGAGAGAGAGAGAGAGACATATTGAGGATGGAGAGAGAGAGAGACATATTGAGGATAGAGAGAGAGAGAGAGACATATTGAGGATGGAGAGAGAGAGACATATTGAGGATGGAGAGAGAGAGACATATTGAGGATGGAGAGGGAAGGTAAGGGGGACGGAGGGGGGTACCCACCCTACACCAGTTTTCTGGCTCCCAATCTGTCGAGCAACTGGGCCTGGTGGTGGGGGGGCTGTGGCCTGGAGTGTGGCCTCCACTGGGCACGGCTGGAGGCACTGCAGATAGGCTGGTCTGTGAGGAGCTGGTGGTGTTGGGCAGACTGTCACCCAATCCCCGGTCCTCGTCCTCCAGGGCGGAGCCCTTGGTGCCAACTCCCTGCGTCTCCTGTGTCTCCTGGAGCAGGGGGCTGGACTCAGGACCAGCGTCCTCACCCTCACCCTCACCCTCACCCTCTTCCAAACCAGCGTTCTGGCTGTTCTGCTTCTCCTCTGCTGACTGGGGGCAAACCTCCTGAGGGAAGCAACCAATCACAACCAATCAAAACCACAGAGTAGTGATCAACGCCAATAAATAACAGTACTCAGGCATGATATGTGTAGATGATTGAAGAACACTTACAATTGGAATCTTCACCCCCTCAATTGCACATTCACTGGCTGATGCTAAAAGAATAGTTTAGGATCACGTTAGTCTCATTTCAGCATTTTTTTGTCATTTATATTTACATTTCTGTCAATCCACTTGGTTTAAAAACATGAGCCAAGAGGAAAATACACCTTTTGATAGATTGAATTAGGATGTGGAGAGGGGAGAGAGATGAAGAGGTTCAGTTGGGGTGGCAGAGAGAGGAGAGAGAGGAGAGAGAGAGATGAAGAGGTTCAGTTGGGGTGGCAGAGAGAGGAGAGAGAGAGATGAAGAGGTTCAGTTGAGGTGGCAGAGAGAGAGAGAGAGATGAAGAGGTTCAGTTGGGGTGGCAGAGAGAGGAGAGAGAGAGGAGAGAGAGGAGAGAGGGATGAAGAGAGATGAAGAGAGAGAGATGAAGAGGGTAAGACTCACCCAGATGTGACCTCCTCTTGCGCCAACAGAAGCCTCCGATGGCACACCCACTCAAGCAGAGGAGGAGGAGTACGACTGCCCCTGCATGGGGAGAACAAGGCCAATACTCAGCAACTCGGAGAAATATGTGTTCTACACTCAAAGTCCAGGAGAAGTATATATATATATATATATATATATATGTGTATTTATTTATACACTCATCTTGTACTGTATATACATATATATCAGTCCCATCAGGATTTCTGTGATTGTGATCAACATGACAGATTTTAAGGTGGTGAGAAATTTTGCAATGTTTGTTTTCAATGAAGTGTGCTTGAAGACAGTGCTCCCTAAATTCACGTGTACTACCAGTGGGCACAATAAGCTCGACCATTCCAACCTAAAGCATGCCTAGAGAGCCGCACGCCTGCCCCACTTAGGACAGTCAGATCACCGTTCACTGCTCCTCATCCCAGCATACACACCGCTCAGGTGTGGCCTGAGGGAACTCCCACTCAACCGCAGGACTGCTTCAAATGAACAGCATGGGATGTATTTGAACAGCAGGACTTGGGAGGAATACACAGGAACAGTACTGTCCTACATTCAAAGTTGTACAGAGGATTTGGGTGTTTCCTAAACAAAAACTCTGGATGACAAGTGAGGTCCAGACCTTACTTAAAGAGCGCAACTCTGCCTACAGGTCAAGGCCCTATACAGCACTGCTAGAGCCAACCTGAAGAGAGGCATCAAAGAGGCCAAGGAGGCCTACAAGTGGAAACTCAAGGACCGTCTCACAGACGATAACCCAAGGAGGGTGGCAGGGGATTCAGAGCATCACTAATTACAGGACTGTCCACGCTGATGTTAAGAGAGAGGAGAGGAGAGGAGAGGAGAGGAGATAAACCTTTTCTTGGCCCGTTGGGAGGTGAATAGGCCCAATACAAATGCACTCCACCAACCCCCAGCACCTGCACTCTCACCCTACAAGAACACGAGGTGAGATGTGTGCTCAAATCAGTGAGCTAAAGGAAACCCGCTGGCCCTGACGGAGTATCTGGCAAGGTACTCAAAGCCTGTGCCAATCAACTTATCGGGGTCTTCACGAAGATCTTCAACATCTCTCTGACACTAGCCACCATCCCACCCTGCCTAAAATCAGCTACCATCATCCCTGTTTCTCAAAAGCCAGTCACCGACAGCCTGAACGACAAAAGATCGGTTGCACTTACAGCAGTAATGATGAAGTGCTTTGACAGACTGGTGTCGCAGCCCATCAAATCCACCCTTTCCTCCATCATTGACCCTTTGCATACAGAGCAAACAGGTCCAAGAAAGACATCATCACCACTTCACGAGCCAGCCCTTTACAAGGCACTGAGCTACCTGGAACTCCAGGGAACCTATGTAAGCATGCTCTTCATAGACTACAGGGAACCTATTAGGGGTGTAAATAATAACCGATACGTATCGATATCCGTTTTTAGCGTTTAAGATACGACTACATCGATGCGTGAAGTCCCGTATTGGTATTAAAATGACATGAACCGGTCTTTGCCTGATTTAGAAGTTATGAACCGGTTCACAAGCGTTTGTCTCTCCGTTAAATTGCTACTCAAAACTCTCACTCGCTGACCTGTTGCATTTGATCTCAGTCAGAACAATGACAGCCTGTCATTGGCTTATGCTATGCGGGCTTTGGCTAATCAGGCTGTATTCTCACAAATAACGCCCCGAGGTACATGGAGGTATTATATAGACCTGGAGAGAATGACAGATTACATTCATTTCAATGGCCAATGGCCATGCTATTCATTTCGATGGCCAATGCTATGCTAGCTACGCTATTCATTTCGATGGCCAATGCTATGCTACTTCAGCCAAGGAAGATAAATCGTTGTTGATTGTGTGATTCTACAGACATCCTCAGATTTAAATAATTATAATAATAATAAATAGGAGAATATTTGTATCATTAACAATTATGTTTAACATTTATAGTCATGATTCTGAGACCGAGCCATCGTGATGTCCTAACATAAATAAAAGCACTATACGAACACTGCAAATGGCAGTGAATAAATAAATAAGCACTAAACTCAATCGCGTGGATATAGCCATAGACATATATACATAGACGCCCCATTGGCCTTTGGATCGCGTGTCAACTCGCCGCCATCTTGGGGAGGTGAAGACTGGCCTGTAAACAAACGCAAGTGAACGGTGGAGCTGCAGCTTTTCTGGATAAAAAGCACTATAGCGTTTACATTTCTCAACCGATTTCATTGAGTCGTTTATATATTGAAGGGTTTGTGATCTACGTGGAGTACCAAACAAAGTTTTGTCTCCATGTTACTTAGAATCTTGATAGTTAGGCTATAATCGCCATAGACCAGTCCCCCCTGGATTTCGCGGGCCTTTTTTGTGATCGTTGCGGCCTAAAATTACTGATTTCGCGGGGGCTTTTCCAAAAAGTTGCTGTGTTTTTTAGGTGTTTGTTGCGATTAAATTGCGGGAGCAAGTGAAATTTGCGATACATTTTTTTCCCTCTTTGTAATTATAATTGAGTTATTTGTTGAAAAATAAATAATTAATAAACAAACATTCTTTAAAGAACAAAACCATTGAGAAATGGTCCTCTAAATAACCTTACCAACATGCCAAACAAAAGATTACCAGGACTACAAAAATGTAGCAAAATAGGCTGTTCTGCCCTCTGCTTATTTAGGTCAGAAAATGTATATTGCTTGTATTTTTGTTATGGAAACGAACACAGTATAGTATAGGACTTTTACTTTGACATCATTCAAATGTTCGTCTCGTGGGAATGGCAACAGCTGTTAAACAGTTATCTAGAAACATAGCTAGTTATGCTATGTTATGCTAAATACGTAGCGGGAACAGTACATAGGATTTACTTATCCACAACAAAGTTGGTATTACAAAGGGACCACAAGTAAGACTGAATAAAATGTTATGAATATCTCAGCCTTCACATAAAACGAAAAAAAAAAACAGCCTGTGTCACTGTGATCTGTTTTGTCGTCTGACGTCCTGCCTGCGTTTCTGCCGTTCTCGTTCTATGCTTATCAATCTGTTTTGCTATCCTTGTTGATTTATTTTATCCGTATAGGTGTTTATGTTGTTCAATTTCATATATTAATTTAAAGTCGTCCAATTTCAAGTAATCCATTCTTCTACACTAGCTGCTACCTTATATTCAATCCGAAAGTAATGTTAAATCTCCATGGCAACAGCTCTCGAGGGTTTGGGAAATAATCGGATTTATTGCTTCCTTCATTATTCACAGCAAAATAAATAATGTTCATTACATTTCATAGATCTATTACCAAACTCTATGTAAAAAGGGCCACGCACACCTTGCGGAAAATTATAAAAAATTGAAGCCAGATCTATTTCTGAATCTTCAGTGTGGACATGGGCTGCGTTCAATTTCCTGAACCCTCATATATAACAAGTGAAAAATTAAACTGTAAACGGAGGTGGGATTCCATGTGAGGTTGCTAGCGGTGCCAGTGATGTGGGACAGTAGTCCATCTTACCTGCTACTGTGGCAATGTGGCTGGTGAAAGGAGTGGTTGCAGGAGAGTCTGTTGCTGAGTCCAAGGGAGGGCTGATCTTCTCACACACAGTGTTGGAGGTTGGGGTGCACTTCTTCACCTCTTCCTCTTCTACTTTACACCTGCTTGCAGAAGGAACAAAGAGACAAGCTGCTCTGAAATCTAGGCAAGGCAAGTTTATTTGAATTCACGATTCATACACAGTGGTAATTCAAAGCTCTTTACAAAATCAGTAGATTAAAGAACATATACAAATTAAAGATTAAAATAGGTGCATTCAAATCAGTTAAATGGACACAGAAGAGTGCAGAAAAACTGTTGACAGAAAGCATCTGGGAACACTTGGTTCTTCAATATACATTTGAAACTGGCTACGGTTGGGGCACCTTTTATCATCAAGAAGTTGGCTCCAGAGCTGAGCTGAGCAGCACAGCAGCTCAAAGTCACCTAACTGGGTTTAGTTTGGAGAGTAGGTATTACAAACACATTTCTCTCTAGTGATCGGAGAGGTCTAGCAGGTGTGTCCCAGGTGCTAGACCGCTCCTGAACTCTGGTATTTGGGTCCTGCTCCATTGAGTGATTGACAAACAGCAGCAGTGCTTTTTAAAGTTCTATGACTACTGGATTATAATGTTCTAATTTATTTTTAGAATCGGTTTAGAATCGAAGATCTCTGAATCGGAATCGAATCGAATCGTGAGGTGCCAAGAGATTCCCACCCCTAATATATATATATAATATATACATATTCTCCTTGTGAGTTATTGATTATAATGTTCTAATTTTTGGATACCAGCAAATAACACTCCTGGAGATGTTGTCCAATTACCATCTTGACAGTAAAGAGATACAAAATGGGAAAAAAAACGGGATTCAAGGACACTCTATTCTGGTAGCACCAACCCCAACCAATCAGAAACCTCCACATATCATAAACAGGGTGTAGAAAAGGGCAAACAGCTCACCTAGTGCATTTTTTGCACACCTCACAGGCCTGGTCTGGCACACAGAAGAAGCCGCTCCTGCACTGACACAGCGTATCTCTCTTACTGGAGCATGGCTCAGTCACTGTCTGATCTATGTATGTGCATAAAGAGAGAGAGAGAGAGAGAGGGAGAGAGAGAGGGAGAGAGAGAGAGAAATAAAGAGAGAGGGAAAGAGAGAGGGAAAGAGAGAATGAGACAGACAGAAGGACAAAGTGGGGCCAGAGAAAGGCCAGATCCTTTCCTTCACACAAGAACCTGAATGACTCAGCAGACTCATGTGACAGTATGGGAAATGGAACCCTCTCTCTGTGGAATTAAGGTCTTCACATTCACAGGGACCAGGACACACCCTCCACTCACTGTGTCTTTTACACACACAGACAGACAGACAGAGAGAGAGGGAGAGAGAACACATGAAACAAAACGAACACAAGATAACCACACCCTGGCAATAGAAACACGAGCAGCTCACATTCCCACAGGTCAAAGACAACTAGGACAGGAAACTCGAAACTTTGGTCTATTCAGGCTTTCTTCAACATCTCTGAAACAGAAGTTTTCTCTGGGAGAGATGTGTCATGGAACCTGAGGATCATCACTGTGTACAACACAGAAGATTGATGATGATCCGGCCACTGGGCTGGGCTGAGACTACTTGCACTTGGGAGAATCTGCCTCATACACACTATGAATATCTTTGAGACAATACACCCTAATAACACTGATGGCAATGGCCTGTTAGAGTAGAACAGCTTCACATGACAAATCAGATCATACAAATCAATATAATAGCAAATTAAAATGTCTAACATTTCAGACTGCAGGACTGAAGGCAGGAATGCATTTAAGCAGCTTAATAGCACATGGAGAATGGAAATGGAGAATGTTTGGTTTGAATAAGTCTCTTAACAGAGGACTACATTACCCATGCGGCACTGAGTGCACTGTAAGCAGCGGTCCATGCCATTGGGGTGCTCCGTGTAGGAGCGGCCATGTTCACAGCTGGAGCAGGTTCCCTGCTGGAGGTTTTGAGTGCAGGGCTTACTCACAAATGTCCCTGTAGGGAAGCAGTCACAATCCAGCTGAATTAGAATCAAAGTATCTTAGTATGCATACTTGTATTGAACCTCGGCATTAGTCAGGTCCAATGACTGTAAAAAGCATGGAGAGTATGGCATCACGCACTTATGTAATGAAATAATGAGGCCAGTCAGCGCAGCGCAGTAAGTGCTGCATGCAGCCAGAACATGCCTAGTAAACAGGAAATCACTTAGGTCTGCTCAGAGTGGACTAGATTCTTAAGTTCTTTATGGTGGCTTCACTTTTCACTCAGCATACTTTTTCCCATGCTTTCTACAGTCATTGGACAGGTTCCTTTTTCATCTGGAAGTTTTTCATTTCTCAATGTTCAGAGTTGCTGTTGTAAGGCTAGCCTTGCTAGCTAGCCAGGGGAGCCGGATGCATGGCAGTGACAAAAAACAAGCAGGGGGGGAGACAAATGGTTCATTTCACTAATAAGTCCCAAAACCCTGTGCAAAACTAGAGGAGAAACAACAATGAAAATGAGAAGGAAAGGTAAACTTGAAAAAAAAAAAAAAAAAAAAGACAAGAGCGGTGAGTCACGTCCTGGATTTAATCAAAAGAAAAACAGCACAACAACCAAACGCTCAACGCATCAATGCATACTCCCGCCATGGGGATTTAAATAGACCAGGTGATTACAGCAGGGACACAGCCAGCACCAATCATCAGGCTCAACCAGGCTGATGACAGCCAGCCAGCCAGGGTACTCAAACAGGTAACTCGGCCCCCCACGCATCATTCTCAGAAGATATAGGAAAAAAGTACATGTAACCAACCATGCAATATAATACACAGACACACTAACTTAACAGAGCCAATGTGCACCTTAACAGTGACACTAAAATAAGTCAAAACTAAAGCAAATAAAGGACACATAATTAAGATAAACATAACGGAAATCAATTAAATAAATGGTGCACCATTGCATCTCTGCAACTCTCGACAGTGAGCAGGCTTTGCTCAGATCTCTAGTGTATCTGTGCAGTGCACCCCCCCGACCCCGAGGCCCAGCCCAGACCCCCCTCCGACCCCTCCGACCCCCTCCCCCCCGACCCCGAGGCCCAGCCCAGCCCAGCCCAGCCCAGAGCAGAGCACTCACCTGCTGCACAGTTGAGACAGCACAAGCCCGCTGCAGGGTACTGTTGGTCCTCCAGACAGTTACTCTGCTTCACCGTCAGGTTCTGGGGCAGCTCAGGGCTGCCACTGGCAATGCCAAGAAGGAGGAGCAGGACAAGAGGAAGGGCCTAAGAGAGAGGGAGAGAGGAGGAAAGAGAGGAGGAGAGGGGAGGAAAGAGAGAAGGAGAGGGGAAGAAAGAGAGAAGGAGAGGAGTAAAGAGAGAAGGAGAGGAGTAAAGAGAGAAGGGGAGAGGGGAGGAAAGAGAGAAGGAGAGAGGGGAGGAGAGAGAGAGGGGAGGAGAGAGAAGGAGAGAAGGAGAGGGGAGTAAAGAGAGAAGGAGAGGGGAGAGGAGGAAAGAGAGAGGAGAGGAGAGGAAAGAGCGAAGGAGAGAGGAGGAAAGAGCGAAGGAGACCTTGTTCAGATTACATACTCATACCATAAATTAAACACTTTCCAGTGGTGCGCAAACTACAAGTAACAGCAAGATCAAGCTCACACACACATACAGTCAACACACCCTTGACACTCACACGAGAGCACACACATGCACCAGTACACACAAAAACACACACACACCAGTACACACAAACACACACATACATACAGTCAACACACCCTTGACACTCACACGAGAGCACACACATGCACCAGTACACACAAAAACACACACACACACACACACACACACACACACACCAGTACACACAAACACACACATACATACAGTCAACACACCCTTGACACTCACACGAGAGCACACACATGCACCAGTACACACAAAAACACACACACACACACACACACACACACACACACACACACACACACACACCAGTACACACAAACACACACATACATACAGTCAACACACCCTTGACACTCACACGAGAGCACACACATGCACCAGTACACATTCACACACACACACACACACCAGTACACACAAACACACACATACATACATACATACATACATACATAGTCAACACACCCTTGACACTCACATGAGAGCACTCACATGAGAGCACACACACACACACACACACACACACACACACACACACACACACACACACACACACACGCACACACGCGCACACCACACACACACACACACACACACACACACACACACACACACACGAGAGCACACACATGCACAAGTACACACATGCACAAGTACACACACAGTGAGGCAGTCACAGTTCTCATGAGCAGCCTTGTGTTAGCAATCTGGGAGTTAATTTGAACCATCTGATGTGAACATCTGTGTAGAAAAGCAGATGAGAGTAGTGTACAGGAGTAATGAATAGAAACATGGGCAGGGTGAGGTAGGGGAGAGGATACAGAACACACAAGAAGAGGAAGTGGACTAGTCTAGGTATGGCAGCAGCAAGGACAGAGGAGCACAGCAGGACAGGGCTTTACAGGAAACAACATTATCTTAAGCTGGGACATTGGAAAATACATTTTGTGACAACCTTTCTTCAACAGTGCTTTTAAAATCATGAATCCCTACACCTCCAACACATCTTAAACATGCCGGCTGTTTGATCTCATTTCTTGATTGTTGGGTTTATGTGATAGAAATAAATGCTTTCATTTGAAGCTCCATGCTCCATGTTTTCCAAACAGCTCAAATAAACATTCATGTAGCATATAAACAACAAACCGAGTCGATTAGACATATAAAAAGTCGTGTAGATAACCTTTATTCACATAAAATATTTCCCAGTAACAGAGTCCAGAGACCGCCATCTTGTTTCGATAATTTTGATTACTCCCGCCCCTATGAGCTACGTTGGCTTCCAAATCACACACAGGATATATAGAAAAGAAGGAATAAAATATAAATTGTTCTGCAAGAAAAACAGAGAAAAAGTGGCTGATATATCAATCGAACCCAATCTGTATTTTCTACCGATGTACATTTCATCATTCGCTATGCTTTTTGGAATGGGCTTTCTCGAGGTGCTGAAGGTTGTCTAGCAAGTTGTCTAACTGTCGCTGAACAAAAAACAAAAGAGCCGGAGTTGCAAACCATTACTTTAAAACTACACAACAAGGAAACAACAACAACAGTAAGTTAACATCACACAACGTTACAAAGGTTCATCTTTAGCCGACTTGTCGCCGTAATCTTTTGGTGATCACAAAACTGTGTTCCGCTAGCCTGTTCACTCCAGTGTTGGCTGGCTTTAGCCCTCTTACATAGTGTATACCTAGCTTTCCATTCAGTGTATAAGGGACAATGGTATAACATTTCAGACTTTGCATGTCGGGTGAAAAAATAATTTCATCCATGACAAAATTATCCTAAAAATAAAGAAAAGGCACCAGGTTACACAATGGTTAATGAGCTTTAGTGTCTAGTAGTTTAGGATCTAACTGTTTAGATTTGTTATGATCTAAATATTAAATGTGTTATCTCAGATATTATCTAAATATAATATAATCTATATTATCTAAATCCAACAATTCTGAATGACACATGCCTGATGCACCCTTGAAGATTTTCAAATCTTTAATCAATTTAAAAAACATGACCACAGACATAACGAGTCATTTTTTAAATCATGACAATGCACACACCCGACGAATCAGTGAAGATGCAGGGTCACACACGCTGTCCTACTGGTCCTGTGACAGATGAGCATACCTGAACAGTTCACCTATTTTAGGTACTTATCAGTGGATCCGAAGGATTAAAAGAAAAAATGTAAAGGTTAAAGCCTTTAAGGTTTATGGCGACGCCATTATCGCATTGCCTGGATAATGTGATGCAAAGATTGGATTTGAGATTCCAGACAAAATGTATTTAATTTCATCTCGAAGCAGTGGACCTCAGGAGGGGAACATCTGAAATAGTTTCAAGGCTAGTGTAGGCAGAAATTGGGTCAAGAAGAAGTTCAACACACCGTATGTTGTCCAATCCTCACCAAAAATGTGGCATATATGATGTTTAGATCAAGCCTCACTCATTACAATGTTGTTTGTCTTTAAATTGGCAGTTAAGCCAAGTCATCATAGTTTCATAGTTTGAAAAATCAAATATCCGAAAGAGTCATCGGTCTGTAGATGAAGTACACCACAGCCCCGTTAGGTAGTCTTTTTTTGCTTAGGAAAGTTCCTGAGCTGAGGGAAATGATCCGGAAGTATCTAAGTGGCAATCATGATAAGAGCTGGTTGAATTCTCTAAATGCCTCAACCCCTCCTTTCGTACCTCCTTTAGCATAGGGTACACTGGAGCATCATTTCTGAAAGGAAAGGAGATAGTAACGCCCCACAATTCCTTGCAGCAGCAACAGCATACCAATCAACAACAGATCAAAGTGACCCATGTCAATAACATCCGCCTGCACATAATTAGTAGCCTAGTGGAAGTGCTGTCAGAAGTGGTTGGGAAGAGACAATACGACGGACTATCCCACTGCAGCCCAAAGAGGAATGGCCTTGGAGGAGTTAATTTGACTTTACATTTTGATTGTTTCGAAAATGATTGGAAAATTTGGCTGGCAGAACTTTGGCGGGAATGGGTGTGTTAAGACTCGGGAGCTTTCAAGGAATGAGAGGAAAAATCCTTTGTTCTAACCCTTGCGGTTCCTGAGATATGAGCAAACATTGAAATATGCTTATTAAAGCGCCTCCTACAGGCGGAAATCAATCGATTCACTTGTGGACAAGATGCAAGATGTACTGATTTGAAATATATGGTCAATATTTGGTGCACATCTTGACCACAACTCTCAGGCAATAATGACTTTATCATAGTCTAAGACTCCGCCTTTCCCGGTCCCAAGCCAACACTGATCTCTGGCAGAAAACCCACTATAGACAGTCTATAATAGACTTGTATAAAAGGCGGTGACGGTGGATTGGGCGGACGCTCCATAACACAGCATTGAGCGTCACCAGACACCCCCCACATAGAATCCCTAAGGTAAACAGAAGAGAGGCCATTCAAGAAACACCTTGAACAGGGACCTACAGCAGACAGGTTACACCTTGAACAGGGACCTACAGGCAGACACCAAGGAGACAGGTTACACCTTGAACAGGGACCTACAGGCAGACACCAAGGAGACAGGTTACACCTTGAACAGGGACCTACAGGCAGACACCAAGGAGACAGGTTACACCTTGAACAGGGACCTACAGGCAGACACCAAGGAGACAGGTTACACCTTGAACAGGGACCTACAGGCAGACACCAAGGAGACAGGTTACACCTTGCACAGGGACCTACAGCAGACACCAAGGAGACAGGTGGAGCAACTAGCACAGGACAGGGAGCAGTGGAGGACCTTTGTCAGGGGCGTCTTTTTCCCATGAGGGACAATAGGCCTCAGTAAGTAAGACTGTCGAGGATACAACTAAATCAGTAAACTCATTAGTCTTGGGTGGTCAGTAGACAACACCAGAAAGAAGGACTTGTTAAGTTAGCTCTTCAAAGCTGGAAAACTATGTATATTTTTTACAACAACAGAAAAAAGCTCCTGTTTTCCTGTTGCATCTGAACTGAGGCCGTTTAGGCCATGGTCCTGTGCAGCCGCAGTGATGGCAACACTAGGCGGCTGTCCATTAACTAAGTAATGGAAACAAAAAAAATTCAAATATTGCAAAGAATGAGGTGTTATTTCTTATAAGTAGACATAGTAATATTTCATAAAACTGAAATGAAAACATGTTTCACATTTAAGTGAGACACATGACACTACATGTTCGAAAACATGCCGTTTTTCGTGTGGTCTGTTGGGGAGAATTCTTCTTACAGTTGGTTGGCGTCCACAGGACCTCTGTGAAATCATTATTATCACATGCCTTCCGTCACATTCCATTAAATCACTACCACGTCTATTGCAGTGGATGCGATCAAAATGAAAGTGTCACGCCGTAGCATAACAGCACTCCATGGAAACATGGACCATTCACAATTGTGCTTTGCCCAACTTGCTCAGAACTACAATGGAAACCAGCCTACTGACAGTAAGACTTTCCTTTCAGCATTTTAACCACCTGGACCATTCCTCTTTATTTGACTTCTGTAGAATGGATGGAGTAGCCTTTCTTGTGGAAGTGGGAGGGGGCAATAACAAATCAGCTCTATAGAACTTGCCACTGAGAAAATAAGAAATCCTAAGACATTTTCCATACAGTGAAACCATTTTGACATGAGAAACTTGGATAGGAACAGGTCCACCATAGCTCATTATTTTCATTTGGTTGCTGATAATGTCAACGCTATTTCTGCATTAGGTCAAAGGCCTTAAGGCATACAACCTTATTTAGAGTGGTGACATCACGGACAATATTTATTGAATGTTGATGTCACAAAGCGTATTACATGAGGAAGCAAACAACTTAGCTGTTGCCAATGAAACAAAATGTACCAGCAGTTAATGTGTGTTCAATCATGTACCTGAAACTTTTCCCACAGGGTTTCATATGCTCAATGATGTCACTGAGAGTCAGCTTTGAGAAGATAAAACTGATCAAATGTGTACATGTTACACAACTAAGTTTATTCTTTGATGTGGTATTGGATGTCCATGTCAGCTCTTTAATGTCTACAAGAAAATAACTGATGCTGGAAAAAGTCTAATTCAAACCCAGAATGTGCATCAAATCAGTGTTACTGGGATAGATTGTCATCTTGGTGGGAAATATCTGTAGCTATGCATGCATGTATGCAAAAGTATGAGAGATCCTTCAATGTTACCCTTCTAAGGCATTCTGGCCAAGAGTTCTGCAGATTATTTCAATGTTCAGCTGTCTCATAAGGAGAGACACTCTGCTGGTCATTACCCCAATCACTGCAGAACACCACTCATGTGCCTTCAATTATCACAGAGAGAGAGAGAGAGAGAGAGAGAGAGAGAGAGAGAGAGAGAGAGAGAGAGAGAGAGCGAGCGCACGAGAGAGAGAGAGAGAGAGAGAAAAGGACAGAATGGTAGAGGTGTGTGGAGAGAGGGAGGGCTGACATTAGCGAGGGAAAAAGCAAACAAGAAACATTCCCAAAGCTCCATCTGATGTTCTTCTATAGCTATACTGCTTGGGGTCAATCTTAAGACAGTTCACTTCCAAGGACTAAGAGGCTCACTGCCACATAGACCAACAGTGCAGTCTGGCCAGAGTTTTGTCATTTCAACCATGTTAAGCTTTAGGAGTCATACCAGTTGCATGCTACTATCTATGCCACTGATTATAAACCTGATTATCAATATAAAATTGACTTCTTCATTGTAGACCTGTGACAGATAGTACTGCAATGCAAATTCTACAAATAAGTGGGTATGTATGTAACCCCACACAGGCACAGACAGATCTACACCAGTTTATGGTGGCTGTAATGGGGCAAGATTTAGGTAGCTTGTGATATTGTGCACAATGATTCTGAATGTGAATACGGCCTGGCCTTCCACCCATAACGGAGTAGAACTGACTTACTACTGACTAAAGTAGTTTAGTGTGTGTAAAGACACAGTGTGTGTGTAAAGACTACAGTGTGTGTGTGTGTGTAAAGACACAGTGTGTGTGTAAAGACACAGTGTGTGTGTAAAGACTACAGTGTGTGTGTGTGTGTAAAGACACAGTGTGTGTGTGTGTGTAAAGACACAGTGTGTGTGTGTGTGTAAAGACACAGTGTGTGTGTAAAGACTACAGTGTGTGTGTGTGTAAAGACACAGTGTGTGTGTGTGTAAAGACACAGTGTGTGTGTGAAAAGACAGTGTGTGTGTAAAGACACAGTGTGTGTGTAAAGACTACAGTGTGTGTGTGTGCAGACACAGTGTGTGTGCAGACACAGTGTGTGTGTGTGGAAAGACTACAGTGTGTGTGTGTAAAGACACAGTGTGTGTGCAGACACAGTGTGTGTGTGTGGAAAGACTACAGTGTGTGTGTGTGGAAAGACTACAGTGTGTGTGTGTAAAGACACAGTGTGTGTGTGTAAAGACACAGTGTGTGTGTGTAAAGACACAGTGTGTGTGTAAGGACAGTGTGTGTGCAAAGACACAGTGTGTGTGTAAAGACACAGTGTGTGTGTGTAAAGACTACAGTGTGTGTGAAAAGACACCTAAAGTGTAGGTCAGAAGATTTCCGTGGGGTTTTATTTCATGACATTGTTGAAATCGTTATTGAAATTCATGACAAATGTTTTCCATCCCAGTCTCTTCCCCTTTGTACCCACGCCAAATGGACATCAGGTCCATTAGCATTTGGAGTGAACGGCTAGGCCTTCCTGTCTGCAACTTCATCCTTTCCACACCTAAAAGTAGTACCCCCCAGATAGAGCACTGGTGGCCCCCCTAGTCATGTGCCACATACATGAAGTGTGATGATCAGCCAACACACTGGCGTAAAATAATAGAGAAATGAAAGGAGGGGAAAGGAGGGGGAAGGCAGAAGGGAAGGGAAGAGAGAAGGAGAAGAGACAATCACAGAGACAATCAGAGAGAGAAATAGAGTTTGGCTACTGTAATGTTAGTGTGAGAGAGTGCCTTCACTACGCTTGAGTATGCACTCTCACTGCCATATCAATCTACGCTTGAGTATGCACTCACTGCCATCTACGCTTGAGTATGCACTCACTGCCATCTATGCTTGAGTATGCACTCACTGCCATCTACGCTTGAGTATGCACTCTCACTGCCATATCAATCTACCCTTGAGTATGCACTCTCACTGCCATATCAATCTACCCTTGAGTATGCACTCTCACTGCCATATCAATCTACCCTTGAGTATGCACTCTCACTGCCATATCAATGAGCCTGGCCCTTTGGAGGTGTGCTCTGGGTTTGGCACCCCGTAGACCTGGGTTCGAGGCCGGGTGGGGTGACTACTCTCTCCCTTGGCTACATATGGTGTCAGAAGTGGGACGGCTTGCCGTGGAACTATCGGAGGTGTGCCCAGTGCATTAGCCGTATGAGGGAGCCCCAGGTCAGGTTGACCCCTGTGTGAGGAATGCCTGTGTGGGAGGAATGCCTGTGTGGGAGCGCTTCCTGAAGGGGAAGACAGTGTGCCCAGTGCCGTCTCTATGGTGGAGTATGCCCTCTGGTCGTCATACCAACCTACCAGCCTGGCATTGCGGTCAGGGTACAGTTTGGTACTCTGTAGACCTGGGTTCAAGGCCGGGTGGAGTGACTGCTCCCTCCCTCCCTCCCTCTCTTACCTACTGCATGTATTTCTGGAATCTTCTGGAATCTTTGAGTGAACTCAGTCAAGCAATGACTGCTACTAAAAGTAACCAACCAGCATCAAAAACATACATCCAAAAACTGAAAGTGAAAATAAAACTCTCTATGCACCTAATACCAAAACTTCTAATACATATTCACCATCACACCATAAAACACAATAAAAGTTCCTGACAAAGGGTAAAGTGTCAAGAGACTTTTAGGGCAGGCACAAAAAGGCAGCAGGGAGACACAATTCCGTGGCTTGTAAATGTTGTACACAATGAGGGATATAGGGGTCGCTGTTGGCGGTAAAAAATACCGCAAAAGTCTGTTGCGTCTGCCATTAAGATGCGGTGAAGACGTGCCTATGAAACACGGTATGTTGACATAGTCCACATTTCTAGTGTCCATCTGGGACATGGAGAGAAAGGCTGCCGAGTTGTGGTTGGCTCTTGAAATATAGTCTGGGAGGGGTCCAATGGGGTACTTGGCTTTGCTTTACAATCTTGTGATGTCACGATTCATGTAGGACTAACAAGTGGCACATGGAAGTGATGGTAAATGCATCAGGTGCACCTGTCAGGGCTCAGGCCGTGACATCACCTGGACATGATCAGTCTTCTCTGTCCCTTCCTGTGCTGATAATGGTCTGCTCAGCCTGTGTGCCTTCACACCCTACAATGGAGAGCCAAAAGAGTTCACATTCCTCTTCCTAATGTGAAGTGGGTCCTGATGGAAATAGCAGCATTGTGTGGAAGTGAAAAGGAAGGAGGAAAAGTGAAGTTTCAGACCTTTATTAGTCTGCAAAGTCATAGTAGTAAGCATAGAACTCCTTAAAGAGGCTGTGGTATATGATATGTGCCTTTTTCCTCTCCGTGAAAGTTGAGGAAAAAAAAAAACATATGATCCCTTAAAGAAAAGCCAGAGGAGCTACAATATCAGACTGGGTCATCGGATAAAGGACAAGCCTAATCACCCTTGTGCTCATACTTTTGTCATTTTCATTTCAATTAATTCCCTATTTATTGGAGGCCAAGCAGTGAAGCTGCACAGGCAACCTGAGTGTTTGGCCCTTTTCTTATTGGGACCAAGTAGCGAAGAGAGTTTCTAACTTTCAATTCAATTCAATTTTATTTATATAGCGCCATAACAATACAATTGTCTCTCAGGCGCTTAACTTTCTAATATTCTTCTTCTTCAAAAATCAGTGGCAAAGCTGCCAAACAGGAAACCAGCTCATATCTCGACCCATCTTTAGTCAATATACATTACTTGCAACAGTAGTGATGTCAGCTGTTCCGCTACCAAACAACAGAAAGTCTGCCGCTTCTGCAGTACTAGCGCTGGTCAGTGTGATCCCTGCCTGATTGTGGACAGACCGCTGGTCAGTGTGATCCCTGCCTGATTGTGGACAGACCGCTGGTCAGTGTGATCCCTGCCTGATTGTGGACAGACCGCTGGTCAGTGTGATCCCTGCCTGATTGTGGACAGACCGCTGGTCAGTGTGATCCCTGCCTGATTGTGGACAGACCGCTGGTCAGTGTGATCCCTGCCTGATTGTGGACAGTCCCCTGGTTCTTTTCATGCCTGCGCCTCAACCACTCTTGCGCCACCAGTCAAATTTGGAGGTGCATTACGCATGTGAGATTTTGAACTATATGTCCGATTTTGAAAACTGAGGTATCGTTGGATTGCCTGGATCAAGCCGAGTTCAGCGCACCATAGGACGTCAATTTCTGGGAATACTGTGGGAAGACCCGAGGCCGAGACAATCAATCTTTGATCTAATTATAAGCATTAGCAAAGCACGCAAAAAATACTTATAATCTTTCACCAGCGTCAAAAATAAACCATGAAACAATGAAATGGTCAGCAATACAATACATTCATGAATATACCAAGTTTGCTACAGATGATCTTCAGACCAAGCCTCACAAAATGTATCCCATGGATTTCTTATTTTTGTCCAGCCTATCGAATTCAAAACCAGGAAAAGAGCTTGTTTCCTGGCTAATTTCCTGGTCAATTAAACTAAAACTCAGTTGAAATGTTGGATACAGGAAGTGGAGAAGATGTATTAAAATATTCCTGATTTTTTCAGATGAGTTTGTTAAATAATTTCTTCAAGAAAATAAACATGCCTGATGTCGATAAGGAAGGTAACAAATGAGAAATGCTTTCTGGGTCTAAAGTATGTAACGTAAGTGGTAGCTACCACAAGATTTACTTATTTTTTTATTTGTGTGATACAATATTTGCGATGTGAGAGAGTTTTTTAACGTTACTCATTCTCAAAGGTCACCTTATATGGGTCTACCACACTGATCATGGTCAGTATTCAGCATTACACCACATCATGCTATTCAATGTTTTTCAATGTAATATTGTATGAACAATGACCAATAATGCCACTTACGTCCCTAAAGATTGATCTATTTTTTCTCTTAAAACAAGTACTGGTTTGGCGTACAAGTAGATCCGTACTTGGATGAAAGTACCATGGCTCAATTGTTAGCACACATAACTGAGGATGTCAGCAGCCTAGCCTTTTTTTAAGGCTAGACAAGTCAGAGAAAAGTCTTAATCATTTGAATGTCACAGACACATTGTTGAAGGAAAAGTCCTTCACACACCCCGTGCTAAAAATAGACTTCCTCGCTTCCTTGAGGTTTCCTGACAGGAATTGCTGGAGACATACCCTGGACTCTATGCAGATATACAATCCTTTTTCAGAGATAACTTCAAACATGATTCCTGTTCAACATGTGTTCACCTCTCAGAGAGCACAGAAGGTAGAAACAACTAATTGGATCATGTGGTTATAATTTGCCATATTCATGAAAGCAGTTTTTCACATATCACTTCACTATGCAATACAAACATTCAGCACGTTGCAAAGCAATTCATAACAGAGATAAGCAATATGATGATCAAACTGAAAAACATAAAACACACCTTAATTGCACAACTCCAATCACATCTTTCTCAGTAGATTACAAGATAAGAAGTCACAAGTAACCCGTGATCTAAAAAGCCCTGTAGCTCTAGTAGTCTGCAGAGAAAGATAGAAGAACAGACAGTCCTCTGTTAGCCTGGCATTACATTACATAACTCTCAGGTAAAGAGTTGTCTATTTCTAGTGGCACTTTGCATCGGCTAGCACAGTGAAAGAGCCCTTAAAGTGCTAAGGCACATTACAAGTAGGCTAAGTCTAACTCTGTTGCTCTCTCCATGAATACAGTAAAGTCTCCAGAGTTGGACGTGCCTCCCCCTGAATTAGGATATGTAGCTTTAAGGGAATTGGACTTTTTTTCCCAGTATGGCAGAGCATGAAGCCGCTCAAAAGTTCCAAACACTGTTTTTTATCGCAATGGTAAGGATCATTTTAGCTTGCTAGCTGTGTCCCGATTATATGCTTGGTAGCTTGTTGCAAGTTCTCCAGAAGAGAGAATACATTTATTTTGTTCATTCATTAGCTTACCAGACTACCCACTCACTGTCGTAGCCTCCATCGATGGGCAGCTTTTCAATCAACTGTTATTAACTGTGGTTGCTATAGTTACCATTCCAGAGTTTCCAGAGCATTGCTATAGAAACAGTGATCAAAACTTTTTTTACTGGGTGTACTTAATGGTGTCCCGTTATGTAGAAAAATCTGGATACGTGCCAGCCAATCAGAAAAGAGTATTGCACCGGGATATAATTATATATATATATATATATATATATATATATATATATATATATTAGGGATGGGCATAATTCATCGACGATCGATTAATTGATCATTAAGAATTTCCTTGATGAAATTATTTTTTCATCGATTAAAACATGTTCTCCTGCGTAGTGTGCGTGTAATTTATTTATTTTAGGGTTGTCAAAGTTAACGCGTTATTCTATGAGATTATTGTGGCGGAGATTAATGCAATCAAATATTTGAACGCAGTTAACGCAACTTTGTTTACTTCCGGTGCGCGTTGACCCATGGCACGAAACCGCCCCTTGTCTGCAGTCAGTTAGATAGAAGAGACCGAGACGGTAGTTGAAGATGGAGAGAGCTGAGGGATTGTTGGGCGGAAAGTTTCTGTTTAAGAGGCAAAATGACAGAACAATCGACAAAACTAAAGTTGTATGTAGCATTTGTCAAGCTGAATGTAGCTATCACAGAAGCAGCTCGTGTTTAAGTTATCACCTTAATGCAAAGCACCCGACAGAAAGCAGTCCCAGGTTAGATGGTCGCCAACCCACACTCCACGACTTCTCTAGGAAATTAACTAGACCAGTCCGTGAAAAGGTTACCAACGCTGTAGCAGTTTAGGTTGCCGGTGACTGTCGGCCCATCAACATAGTTGAAGACGGTGGGCTGACTGAGGTGATTCGAATTGCTTTAGGGGACAATTCTTACGATTTACCGTCGAGGGGCACCATTGTGTCTCGCATACATTCCTTGGCTGATGGCGAGAGAGCACGAAAAAAATACAATTAAACAACAGTGTCTAAAATACACGCTGTCTGAAGTGATTACTCGTTAATTTATAAGATTTAGTCTTTAGAAGAAAACAAACTTTTAATCACGATGAATCTAGATGAATGAATTTCAAAATATGAGATTAATTAGTTAGAGAGAAAAAAAAAACGAAGGTCAGTTGTGTTTATGAGCACCGGCTTCTAGCTGTCGGCTCCGCTGCTTAAGAGTACAGCAGCGCATATTTTCAAGTGTAACCATTGAACGGATCCCGTTCAACTGCCACAAGAGTTGTCCATCTTGTAAGTTTAACTGCCACAAGAGTTGTTCATCTGGTAATAAAGATCTCAATGAGGAAACACGCTGTGTTTTTTCTATTTTCACTGCATTTTAATATAGCCTATAAATAGTGAATTTTAATATAAAAATATTAATGATTAATCGAAAATCGATCGTTAATTCTCCCGACGATCGATTAAGACAATTTAATCGAATGCCCATCCCTAATATATATATATATATATATATATATAGAGCCTTGAAATAGGTCTTGAACAATAACTATCGCTCTTGACTGATACAAAAAAGAAAATTGTTGTGATTGTGTTTATGGCCCAGCCCTACTTAAAAATCTCTCAACATAGCAGTCTCCCCACTCACCGACCGGAATTTAAAACAAAATAAAGTTATATATTTATTTATGCCTTTATTTATTTGTCTGTTTGTTTGAAGTAGGCCTATGGGCTATAACCTTACATGCCTTTAATAATAACCCATTGCCTATAAATGAAGATGTGGATCAAGCGGATCCTTTGACTGAGATGTCTGAGCCCATGCCAACTGCTCTATTAGGGCGCCACAAAAAGAGGTGAAAGGTCTGCTAAAGTTTCTGAAATCTAAATAGAATGACAATTAACTGTGGTATCCATATTTCTTTTTTGAAGTTCCTGACAACAGAACTAGTGGGGTTCAGATGTTTTCATTGACAAGGCTATTTTTTGGCCAGACAGACTGGCTAGTTGCTAACCTTAGCAATGGGCTATTGCCTCAGTTATGCAACTGGGTCTTTTCCAGGCTGTTCTAAGATGTTTGAAAAGTTGACACAGTTGAAGAGTGACAAACAGCGCTTAGGGCAGAGTGTTGTTACCTGGCTGTCACCAATGAAAGCAGGTCAGGGAAACGTGGATGTTGCTTCATAGGGGCAAAGGGGGCTTGTGTAGTCTGGCAGAATTACAACTCTAATGCAGTTATTGGGCATAGTTACAGCACACTTAATTGAAAAGTGTCATGAGCCAAATTAAAATGATTTCAACTAAACCATAACTAAAAAATAAAGGTTTGAGCACCACATGGGATCTAGGTGCGAATGCCAGAGTAGCCCACTTAAAGAACATTCTACAGTGCTCTTTTAAACAGTCATTGTAACTATTGAGATCTATGAGCAAAACTTTTACATGACCATTCAAGGACCTTTAATTCAATTTGTTCAAAGTCCACAATACACAAAATGACGTACTTTACACCACAGGTTGGGCCTAATTATTGAGTGACAATTAAACAACAGCCTTTTCCATGCCTTTTCTAACGGGCTAGTTTGGCATGTCAATTCATGTGGAAAACGTGTCACGCCGCAGACGTTCACACAACTAAATATTAATTGGAAAAGTGCATTAATTAACGTAATTCATTTTTCCAAAACTTTCATTATTCAGCCAAATGTAAAACATCTGTGCTGCAAAGTTGGTATAGAACACGTTGGCTAAATGCTTGTGAAAGTCTACGCGACACAGTGGCTGAAAGTCCTTCGTGCTACAATGGAAGACACCTTTAGAACTGGTGGACAACTCCATTTTTTAGATAAATTATGAAAATTGGTAGCCAAATGTGCGGTTGGGTGTCAAAACTGCAATAGAAACAATGCATGACACCTCATAGTGATACCCCACCTCATAGTCATACCCCATCTCCCATAGACTTGCACACAAAATTTAGGATTTTCTCAACCTTACCATGTTTCTAATCTATACATACGTTTACATAGTTTTTCCCCAAAAGAAAGCTGTCTAAATGCATGGATCAGCCAGCATTCTAGCTGCCTGAGGGAATGAAATTGTCATTCTGGACTATAGACCAAAAACTGCCATGTCCTCACTGGATTGCCATCTCTTGCCACTTTCCGCCCAGAGCTTAGGGTCGATGCCCTGCTCCTTCACAGTGCTCACAACAGCCCATCCACACTTAAGCAATTAAGACGAGAGAGCTTTTTCTCTGAAACTCTGCATTCCAGAGCATTCCAGAGCCTTTTCACTGTTGAAGATAAGACTGCTGTTTTTGGGGCTCTATTTAAGAACCCTGCCTGTGACAACCTGTTTCAGACATTCTGATGCTTTTATCCACCTGCACAGTTGCCTTCAACTTCTCCTTCTACCCTGCTTAAAGCTCATTTGCACTAGGCTGTGCAGAATGTGGTGCACACCTTTGTCAGATATCTTAAGTTTCTTTGCAATTTCTTGAATAGAAATGTCTGAGAATAAAAAAATAGACTGACTTCTTTCCACTCATTTTTAGACCATGATTAAATCCAGAAGCCCCAATTAGCCTATAGAAAGCTGGTTTTATGGTTTCCTTAAACAGCACAACAAGTTCAGCCACAAAGACATTATTGCAAAAGGGTTTTCTAATGATGAATTAACCTTTTAAACATGATAATTTAGCATTCACTAACATAAGGTGCCATTGAAACATACTGATGCAAAAATTGACCTTTAAGGCAGGCATGACATTCAAAATCAGCTGTTTCCAGTCATAATAGTTATTAACATTAACAATGTGTACACCATATTTTTTTTATTATTTTAGGCTCTTTGAATCGAAAACAATGTGATTTTCTTTAAAAAACAAGGAATTTTCTCACTTTTGAAAGGTAGTGTAACTCACAACCTCACACATATCACCTTGAATGCCATGGTCACTGCGTACGTTTTAAGGACATAGGATAGGATGCTAGGATATCTAACTGTAGTCACCAGTAGCCGAGTGTCATGCAAATGTCTACTCCCAAACAGCCTACCCCATGCTCAGATCAACACGGTTTCAGTCACTGTTTTGCTGGGATTTTGTATGCATAGACTACACCAAATACAGCTTGTTCCCAGAAAAATTGTAAGTCAAAAAATTATTTCGATATAATAAGCCTACCGTCTAATAGCTACCATGGTTATTCGAGGCTAAGCAAAAGACAAACAAATATATTAAAAAGTTAACCCGGATATCCACCTCAAACCTGATAATGCAACACCCAGTAAAATAGGTGGTTATGGTTTATTACTAAGAGAAGGGCTATTAGCAAACACCATGCAACATCTGCACCACTGTCGAAATCGTTCTTACATCTCATCTGACACATTTAGATCAAAGTATTCCTGCCAATCGATTCAAAACTAATTGAATTTGCTGTGATTAATCACGCTTAATCACTTTTTTTCCTTAAGACTGGACATTGTTAGAGCTAATGGATATTTAAACGTAAAATCACTGAATTAGTGCAGAACCAACACAAAGGAAATATATTTTAATTCAAATACTATTGTATCTTTTTAACTCTGCACACCTCCTGTGAACTACAGATTTCCATTAAAACACACCAAGGAACTCAAAATCGACTGTCAGCTTGAAAGGCATGGGCTTTTTGTTATAAATAGCACGTAAAATGTGAATGGACTTTTATTTTGAAACAGGCAGTGAGATAAAGACGCAGAGAAGCAAAGAGAGACTTCAGAAGGAGAGGATACTTCAGACAAGAGGCACATCTCATAATGTTATTTGCATGCTTCCTCTGTCCTGGTTCCTCGGTCCTCCAGTTTAAATCTTACAGAGTGTGACAGCACGAAGAATGTCTCATTTCTCTAACTGCTACCAGAGGAGCACACATTTCTTCCTATGCTTTCTTTCTTTCTATGCTTGCTTTCTTTCTTTCTTTCTTTCTTTCTTTCTTTCTATGCTTTCTTTCTTTCTTTCTTTCCTTGCTTTCTGTCAACCTAAAATCGAAAAATAAAATAGCGGTTTATGGACGAAAATAAATCAAACCATAAATGAAACCAAGACATTTTCTTGAATTGTCATCAAATCTACCAACTTTAATTTAAAGCCTACAGGATCGCGTTTAAACAACAATGCATTCATATCATGAAAACAGCAAATGATCACACCTCATTAAGAGGATTTGTTAATGGAGAATTCTAGTGGATTTCACACAGCTGTAGTATGATGGGCCTTCTATCGAGGTCAATATTGTCTGCCATTTCCATACAATTCAACATGAAGCAGGTCTAATTCAATTCAGAATTTGTTTAAATAATTGAAGCTTTTCCTTCTTAACACACTGTTTTTAAAAGGTCAAGAAAAGGTTTAAGGTTAAGAGGGGGGGCTTTACGGATCCTGGGTTTGGCATGTGGCGCGTGTTGTTGTCGCCAGCCAGTTGTGAACGGTTGTTGTATCCTGCTTGTATAACTAGAATCCCCATGCATCAAGGCAGCCAACATAACTAATCAAAACTAAACATAAACTAAATTCCCATACACCATGCCGGGCAGCCTCTCCCTCTCCTTCTATATCACATTATGCTAATACTGATATGATTAAGTGGCAATATTACATACTGTTGGTTGTTCACCGAAATGTATCTCTTCATCAGTTCATCAAATTGATGTTTACTAACCAAATTTTCTCTTTCTTATAGCGTGACCTTTGCTCGCAAATGCCCATGGCTGTGGAAACATTGTTCCTCATCACCATATCCATTAAGTACATATACGCATCTTAGGCAGCCATTGTTGTTTCCTTCACGTTTTATTAGAGGGAGGGGCTAGGATGTAAGAAATGAAGGATGGAATGAAGGAAGGAAGGAAGGGAGGATGGACAAATGAAGGAAATGAGATTCACCCCAAGTCAGCAGGTCGCTAGTTCAAACGTTACCCGCTGGGTAAGTTGGGAGTTGAAGTGCTCAATAAACTTGCAAACTTATGAATTCAACTAAGCTCCGTGTCAGGCATACGTTGGATATTTTAACCATTACATTTGCACTAACAGAATTAACAGCTGGTAGCCTCGTAATTCTTGCATACGTGCATTCTTTCTTTATTTTTGTATGTGTTAAATATTTTAAATGAATCATAAAAATGAATGTGTTCATTTTAATAGCACTAGCTTAAAGAGATTGCTAGGCAAGGTTATTGGTCATTTTCAACCAAACCCATCACTGATTGACTTCTGCCAGTGTGCAGTGTTTCCGGCAGCCGTCTTGCTCTCAAACTATGGGCCCTTATGTTGTCCATGCATTTCGGCATAATATTAGTATGCATGCTGACGGTCTGCACTCTGTCTGAGCTGGAAGATTAAATAAGCAATACAAATATGCGATCACATTGTACAGGTTGCGTTTACACCCACCCTCAATATGTTAGACAAATGTAAGTCAGACAGCTAGGAAAAATTAAGTATCTTGATTCTTTGAATCACAGACCATTTTTAAAAGCAAGTCTCGGACACACAGAGTACCCCACACACTCTTTCAATTGAAAAACTATATTGTTTTGGCATCAAATATAGGCTAAATCAAATGAATATGCTAGATTATGTTGAGACTGTGCACACAGAATTATAGCATTAAATAGAACATGTGCAAACGGGTTTTCCTTCCTCATCATTATAACCTAATTCACAACTAATATAAACTATTACTACTATATAACAAGGCTCAAATTGAGACTTGTGTGGAAAAAAAAAAGCAGATTGAGCAAAGCTACATTACATTTTTTTTGTATCTAAATTTCCCTCTTAGGGTCAGACCACGGCAGTGCACCATGATGAATGGCTTCCAAAAGTAAAAAAAAAAAAAAAAAAAAAGTCTTGATATTTCCGCTCAGAGGACATCAATAGCAGTTGTTGGGCTAAGCGAGGAAACATGGAATACCATACTAAGGCCCCGACCGATGATATCTTCCCAGTAGTATGCAAGAAGCAACCCTAACTTTTGAAATAATGTTCGCGTAGTTAGCCAAATATGCTAACGTTACTTAACTTAGCTGTAGAAGACAACCTGTTGCAATACTTCAGAAAGTGTAGGCAACGAACTTAATTCTAAATAAATCAAAGTTCAAATGAACCTAAAGCGTGTGAGCTAAAGTTAGTCGGCGTATATTCGCCGTTAAGAGTTGTCTAAATGTCCGTATTAGCTAGCCTTATGTCAGTGCCGATTCAACATTGAAGCATTTTTCTCTTACCGTGTGCCCTAAGCAAAACAATTTGCTGTTCATCATTCGGTTGCGAACGAATCCAGACTTTATATCTGAAGGTCGTTGAAGCTCTTCCTTAAAATAAATTCGGGGGATTATTCCAAAATCACCGAAATCCTGTGTACAGTTTCACATAATCTACGCCATCCCGTGATTATTTTCTTGAGGATTTCTTGGACGAAGTATGTCCATGGAGAAGGACTAACTAGCCTAGTCTCTTGGACAATTTTACGAGTTTGACGTCAGCGAGTGGAAACCAATTACAGGCGAGCAGAAGCACAGACTGAGGGGGTCGCATTGTCTCGGTGAAGACAGCCCAACCCAGCCTCTGATTTGAGCCCACAGATGACCTAATGTAGACCCAACCGAAGTAGCCTGTAGCCCGTGACCTGAGTCAACATATCTATTACTTTCCATGTCCAGCGTCTGCGTTAACTTATAATGGCCTAAAGTTAAATCAGTCTATTTGAGTGAGTTTGTATGCCATTCCAGGATGACAGAGTTTGAATTTAGAATTTCCATTGATTTAAAATTATTGTTTGAGTTCATTATTGCCTCTTCAAACCATAGCCTTTTCAGTTAGCAACATTTTAATCACATATTTGCACAGTCAGATTTAGTGATTTGGGGGCCTACCTTAACATCTATAAATACAGTTCTGTTTGTATTAGTCTTACTCATTTTTCACCAACTCAACAGTACATTTAAAGACTGTAAAATTAGAATATGAAATCCCAATTTAAGACATTTTGACAATGCAGCATTAAAAAAAGATAGTAGCTACAACTTGCTTGGTTACGAGATAAAACAGTTTATCATGTTCCAATTATGTAACTAAAGAAACTTACCTCAAAAACCTTTAGCTTGGCAACGTTATCTGGTCAATTGGTTTGGACATTTTGACGGGTTGCATGATACCTACTCTAACTGACAGCACCTCTGTGACTCCAAAACTAGCAAATCATTTAGACTATAATAAATGGACTGCATGATCTGCTCTAATAGTGAAAGGGAATGTTGATTTGAATGATTGGAAACCGTTTTAAAAACACTGTTTTGACTATGTATGCCTACCTTGCAAATCTACAACCTTCAATAGCCTATTTTGGGAAGAAATGTTCAAATCCTTTCTACTGCTAAGCAGCTCTGTTTGAATTTTCTTTTTAGAAAACTGAGCCATAGTCTCTGAGGTCAACTGTATTTTGAGGGTTGTAATTGTAATATGGCTTCAACATCAGTCTTCACCTGAACAGTTTTCGCTGACCACTATTTTTATGAAGTACGCAAGATGTGATATCTCTGTATGTGTTAGCTCACATGATCTCCCCCGTTGACGTAGCTTCATCAGTGGCCAGCATCTGAACAAGTTAAGTGTGTCACAAACTCTTTACAATAGTTCTTTATCTCTCATCAACTCTTCATGGGTAACTTCTTTCATTTTGACACAGTTCCATCACTAAATCTAACGTGATATCACTACAATACTGCTGCTCTCACTTTGCTCTTTAAGTATCGGCTATGCATCAAAACATACAGGGGGATTTGTGAACTTTGAAAAGTCCATTATAGCAGAAATGACCCACTCATGAAATAAGGAATATTTCATATTCCATGGGACAGGGGTTTTGGTTGAAAACTGTATGAAACTAAACTATAAGTTAATATATGTGAATTTGACCGGCAGGGCCCTTTGACAGAGGGGGCCCCAAGTCCGCCCCTGCATATTTGTGATTGTACTCCTTAAAGGGGACAAAGTCTGTTTTACAACACAGGACAGTCAGGACATTAACAAAAATGTTAAATGGTTAGCAAATCACACTAATAGAGATATCAGACAGGAAAATCGAATACATTTACCAAAACAAAACCATCAATACAAATTTAAAGTGGGGTCTAATTAAGGTACTAAGGTATTTTAACATCAAAAGCTGCACTTAATGAGTTAAACGGGTAACCAAATTGACATACTTTGTCTAACTGAAACATGGCTAAAAATCAGACATATTAAGGTTGAATGAATCTACACCTCCAAGCTATGCTAACTGCCATATACCTCGCGATACAAGCCACGGAAGTGGAGTACCGCCACCTAACCGAGATATTTCCCAAAAACCAGAATTTTAATTGTAATCGTTTTATTTTCTCATCTTTAGTCTTATGTACTAAAACAGGAAAAGCACACAGCCAATCACCGTGGTGACACTATGCAGAACCCCTGGTACCAATCACCGTGGTGACACTATGCAGAACCTCTGGTACCAATCACCGTGGTGACACTATGCAGAACCCCTGGTACCTACACTCAGTGACACTATGCAGAACCCCTGGTACCTCCACTCAGTGACACTATGCAGAACCCCTGGTACCTCCACTCACTCAGTGACACTATGCAAAACCCCTGGTACCTCCACTCACTCAGTGACACTATGCAGAACCCCTGGTACCTCCACTCACTCAGTGACACTATGCAGAACCCCTGGTACCTCCACTCACTCAGTGACACTATGCAGAACCCCTGGTACCTCCACTCACTCAGTGACACTATGCAGAACCCCTGGTACCTCCTCCACTCAGTGACACTATGCAGACCCCCTGGTACCTCCACTCACTCAGTGACACTATGCAGAACCCCTGGTACTACCTCCACTCAGTGACACTATGCAGAACCCCTGGTACTACCTCCACTCAGTGACACTATGCAGAACCCCTGGTACCTACACTCAGTGACACTATGCAGAACCCCTGGTACCTCCACTCACTCAGTGACACTATGCAGAACCCCTGGTACCTCCTCCACTCAGTGACACTATGCAGAACCCCTGGTACCTACACTCAGTGACACTATGCAGAACCCCTGGTACCTCCACTCACTCAGTGACACTATGCAGAACCCCTGGTACCTCCACTCACTCAGTGACACTATGCAGAACCCCTGGTACCTACACTCAGTGACACTATGCAGAACCCCTGGTACCTCCACTCAGTGACACTATGCAGAACCCCTGGTACCTCCACTCACTCAGTGACACTATGCAGAACCCCTGGTACCTCCACTCACTCAGTGACACTATGCAGAACCCCTGGTACTACCTCCACTCAGTGACACTATGCAGAACCCCTGGTACCTCCACTCAGTGACACTATGCAGAACCCCTGGTACCTCCACTCACTCAGTGACACTATGCAGAACCCCTGGTACCTCCACTCACTCAGTGACACTATGCAGAACCCCTGGTACTACCTACACTCAGTGACACTATGCAGAACCCCTGGTACCTCCACTCACTCAGTGACACTATGCAGAACCCCTGGTACCTACACTCAGTGACACTATGCAGACCCCCTGGTACCTCCTCCACTCAGTGACACTATGCAGACCCCCTGGTACCTCCACTCACTCAGTGACACTATGCAGAACCCCTGGTACCTCCACTCACTCAGTGACACTATGCAGACCCCCTGGTACCTCCTCCACTCAGTGACACTATGCAGAGCCCCTGGTACTACCTACACTCAGTGACACTATGCAGAACCCCTGGTACCTCCTCCACTCAGTGACACTATGCAGAGCCCCTGGTACTACCTACACTCAGTGACACTATGCAGAACCCCTGGTACCTACACTGAACGCCTCTCAGTTTGGACTTTCTATTCACCTTGGTTATGAACTCTGATAAAAGTTCTAGTGGAAGATTAACATCCACATGGACAGTGAAAAAAATCACATTCCATTCCCTAATAGACTATCAGGTTTTCCCCAACATGTAAACATACCCACACATTACTGCAACCACACACCACCTAATTCATGTTGACATAAGGCCAGAACGTTTAGCTATGTTTTTTGAGATGGTAAAAAGCTGACTTAGTTATTGTCTTCACGTTTGTTAAACTGATTGCAATATCAGTTGAAGACACCAAGGTTTTCAACAGTGTCCTCAGCTTTAGGTCCTTTTGTGTCAAGATGAGTAGCAAGCTCATCTCTCATTTTTCCCAAATACAATCATTTCAGCTTGGTCAGCAGAAGGATATTGATACATCCATCAGGACCGGTAAAGCAAGTTAGAGATAAAGGATCCAAAAGCAGACTGTTGACAAAGGGGAACTGAGGATTTTAATGAAAAATAGGTCACTGCAGACAATGTCCCAAAACAAAAAGGCAAAATACAGTACAGTTGAATATTTCGCCCGCACGCACGCACACAGACACACAGGCCAGGCAGTAGTCAAAACTAGGCAGAGATTGAAGCACAGAGAGGAAGGGGAACAAAAAAAACAGGCAAAGGTAACCAGGGGCTTGACAGAACTCACATGGCAACAGATGGACCAGGAAGTGGAGGCACAAGCTTTTAATCTGGTCAATGCATTGGAGGACCAAAGTAGTTAAATGAGAGGGTTCATTATATTTCAGTGTCATCAGCATAGCTATAAGAAATGGCATTGTCTTTAGTGATTTGTCCAAGTGGTAGCATGTAAAAAGGTTAAATAAGCCAAGATCAACCCCTGAGGGAAACCACAAGTCAAGGGTTTTGGTATTGAGGTATAATTCCCAGTGCCAACAAAGACACTCCTGTCTTACAAGTATGACCAGAGCAGCCAGGAGACGAGGTTAAACTCAGTCTTGACATACGGGCTTGGCATGAGATCCAGGTGAGCTACCCCTGAGCAACTAGGATGGTGTTAGTGAACCCACTTGCAGAGAATTCCCCAGCAGCCAGAAATGTATCCTTGAGTTCACGTTTATTGTGAACTCTGACAAGACATTCAAGAAGGCAAACACAGCCAAATCCAATTAAAATCAAGAAGCTAGGCAGGCAAGTGCTATACCTTAAATAATCCAGAAACAGACAAAAAAAAAATCCAAAGGCACAGTAAAAGCATAAATCCTTAAAGCAGTAGTCAAGAAAGCAGTAGTCAAGAAAGCAGTCGTCCCAAACAGCACCGGCTTGGTCAATATGCAGATAAGAACTACAACTGAGCAAAGAACAGGGCAAAAAAGTTGCAACTTAAATACACATAACCAAACAAGACACAGGTGAAATAAATCAAACATCTACTGGACAACATGAAACCATCAGTGACTGAGGACATCTACAGGTTAAGAGGAGGAAAATCCTCAATTCATGACAGCCAGTTGACAACCGTACCTGAAAATCCAACCCAAAGTTCCAGCCTGGGTAGTAATATCTTATGAACAGTGTCAAAGGCTGCACTAAAGTCCAATACCACTAAGACTGATGTTTTGCTTGTGTTGGTATAAAGGTGCATGTCATTTAAAGCCTTGATGAGAGCTGTTTTAGTGCTGTGATTAGTGCTGTTAGTTGATTGAAAGACTACTTTTTCAATGATTTTGCTAACTAGTGCTAGATTGGATATGGGCCATTATGTTTAGATGTGAATGTGAATGAGTTGAGATTCTGTAGTATTTCTTCCAGAGTTTAATTGTCTATCTAACTAAATTCTGACAAGATGAACTCCTCTCTCTTTGTTGCTGGTGTCCACGAATTTGAGTTTTCTGGCACCAAATAATATAAAATAAAATAATATGCAAATTCATTTCTTAGAATGGTGGTTATTAAATTCTGGATTTTCAATCAGGTTTTTTTTAGAGGTGCACTTGGAATTCTCAGTTGACGAAGAAGTTCACAAGCCAACTGTTGTTGTATCCTGCCACCTGTATCCTGTATAACTAAAATTCCCATGCACCTGTCAGCCAACTTAGCTACACGTAACTCATCAAAACTAAATATATAGAGAATTCCCAATAGAAATCAAACTGGGCTACAGACAGAGCACGTTGTACGGTGTAGGAGGGCCTTTATGGATCCCGGGTACAGCATGCAGTGTGTGTGTGTGTGTGTGTGTGTGTGTGTGTGTGTGTGTGTGTGTGTGTGTGTGTGTGTGTGTGTGTGTGTGTGTGTGTGTGTGTGTGTAAGAGGGCCTTTACGGATCCCGGGTACAGCATGCAGTGCATGTTGCGGCTGTTGCCAGCCAGTTACCTAAATTGGTCTCTTTATCTGTTTGTAAAATTGATGTTTACTAACCAAATTTTTTCTCTCTTCTTACATGACATTTGTCCTCTACTGCAGATGTTTATGAAAACATGGGTTCTCATTCTCGAACGCAGTTAAGAAAAAGTTAAGACATTTCTTCTTAACTCCACTTATGAAGTTCCCGGCACAATCTGGCATTCATAAAAGTTTTCTTATCTGGGATTCGAACAGCATTTAAGAACGCGGAAAAGCAGTCATAGATAGGCCAGATTGGAGTGCGCCCATGTTCTTAAGGGCTGAATTTGTGAGAAATCGTTGGTGATTGCGTTCACATCAATTCTACTGACATCCTCCGATTTAAATAATTATAATAAAAAATAAATACGAGCATATTTGTTAACAATTACGTTTCACATTTATAGTCATGATTTTACGAGGCATCGTGATTTCCTAAAATAAATAAAAGCACTACACGAACACTGCAAATGGCAGTGAATAAATAAGCACTAAAGTCAAACGCGTGGATATAGCCATAGTGGAATAGAATGGACACATCTACATTCTGCAACAGTACCTCGACCTCTGCACCGGTGAAGATAGGTCTGCGTTTACTGGCCAGTGCACTACCTGTGTTTGCTTTCCGTTTTGACATGATTTTGATCAGTCTCAAGTTGCTTTCGCATTGCCTGTGTATTCTGTGTATTCTGCACACGTCTCAATAGTTGCATGCCCTTAAAAGGAGCTGGCGGGGCGTTTATGTATGCAAATTCAGGTGTACGAGAACGCACGTTCAATTTAAGAATCAGTGCAGAGCTAAGAACACTTTGGCGTTTTAAGAACACATTTCCACGCCTTCATGAATCCGGATCTTTCTTAGGTTTGGTCTTACGAATTTCGTAAGAAGATATTTAAGAAGACACTTAAGAAAATGTTCGAGAATGGGGTCCATTGTTTTTAAACATTTTTAATAATTTTCTCACGCATTTGTTGGCAAACTGGCAATCCTCTGCCCATCGGTGCGCCTAAAGGACTAGACCTGGATGCTGCTTTTGTACCAAATCATGATTACAATCACCTGTTGACATCACCTGTTTCAAATCACATTATTTCATTATTCTACCCCTAAATTGCCCCCAGTTTTTTGGAATGTGTTGCAGGCCTGAATGGCAGGAATGGATGTATATTTACAAATTAAAGTTGACCAGACAAAGCATGAAATATCTTGTGTTCTTACAATACAAGTCAAGGTAAATTTATAAATCACTGCTTTCTTTTTTTATTTGCAATTTCCATACCGTCCCAACTTTTTCCGAAATTGTGGGGTTACTGCAACGTCAGATTCAGGCTATGCTTTGAAGGCTGCAGCAGTGGCATCACTCCAGACAGATACTCCTCCTCTGACAGACAGACAGCAGAGGAGTACTTGTTCATTGGGAAGTGTCCTGTCCTCTTTCAATGATGCCACAGTTGAACTACCAGAGGGGAAGCAGGTGCCTGCTTTAAAGATAATTCCAGTTCTGAAAATACTGGACCATGCATTAGCTGAGGAAATTCCTACAGAAATCATCTATGATGGCCCAGCAGCTGGCAGACAATATGTTCAGACAATTAAGAGAGAAACTGCATCAATTACAATGAGCATTATGACACCGCCAACGCTTCTGGATCCACAGTTTAAGTCACTAGGCTTCCTCAGCCAGACCAAGGCCACCACCACAGCCAGCAAAAACTGTCAGTCAAGTCAAGCTGAGGGACCTTCAACCTCCTCACTCAGGTATGTTCTCCATGCTGTATTGATATTGAATTATTACATTTATAATTAATACAAATATTTACATTTAAACACATTTTTCTTCGGTAAACTGTGGCATAATTTGGACAGAGTTTTCAGCAGACCAAAACAACACAGAATTCCATTGCAGGTGCCTTGGTGGAGGTCCAGCAGTACTTGGCTGAGCTGAACATGAGCTGAACATTCCAAGATCTGAAAATCCACTCCAATACTGGGAACACATCAAAATCTGTACCTAAACCTGTATGTGCTTGCACCCTACCATCATCCGTTCTTTTGTGAGCGGGTGTTTTCTAAGGCAGGAGAGATTGTATAAAAGTAAAGGAAGCATTTAAGCACCAACATTGTGGAGCAGATATTATTTTTAAATAAAAACAAATAGGGTTTCCCCTTCATGTCCCAAAAGCACATCCACTACCCTCTGTCCAGTTCAACAAATCACTTTCACCCCCTTTTCTCCAGTCTGAAAAACCCCATCACTGCCCTGCCTTCTCACTGCCCTGCTGACCAGTTGTCCAAAAGCACTCACTGCCCTGTTTTACAAAAGCACAGACCAGATATCCAAAAGCACTTTAACTGCCCTCTATTCTACAGTGTCTGAATGGCACACAGGTGACTGTAAAGATAACTAGCAGATATTTTCATCTAAAGCACTGTATTAAAACTTGCAGCGTTCTGGAATCAAACCTGGATCATTCGCATGTAGAGCATGTAGAGAGTCACGTGCTTAACTGTGCAAACTGGAGGTGAAGCATTCTAATCACCTCCTAGGTGTTGGCATAATGCAGAAAACACACTAAAATCCACAGACAAAATGACTGCAACTCACAAAACTGATGAACTTGACATTTCAATCTGGATACAAATTAAATATGATTTGCTATAGAGTATGTAACTTTTCAAAATATAATAATACGACAGCTAAAAGTTTACAACGCTACAAAAGAACTTCACAAAAACCACCTCTTACACAAAATCACTCAACCTCTGGGCTGTGCAAAAATAGATGGAGAAAGAGAGAGAGAGAGAGAGAGAGAGAGAGAGAGAGCGAGAGAGAGAGAGAGAGAGAGAGAGAGAGAGAGAGAGAGCGAGAGAGAGATGTACAAGTCTGAGTGTATGTGTGATAAGATTTGGCCCAAAATAGCCTCTGGGCCCCTTTGTTCATGATGGTTCTCAATATCCTCCCTTTGTTCCTATCCTGCTCCCAAGTGACGGCTGTTGCCCATCAGCACACCTGACTGCTTCTGCCTGACCTCAGGTGTCATGGCAACGCCCCCGTGTGTCTTTTGTCATATCATTTGGCAAATTTATGGAGATCATGTTCCAATCATGTCTTACCAGACAGCAGTGTTCAGCAGAGTTGCTTTCAGCCTAACCAACCCTCCTTCGATGCCATCAGGCCGTAGACAGCACCACATGGCAGTGATGTCCTGCCTTAGATTGCCCCCTCTGCGGCCGCTAGAGAGTCTTACCCGCCGTTGGAATCTCAGTAGTCAGTAGGGTCTCTCTGTAATTTGTAACTACAAAAAAACAATTTCGGCTCTCAGGAAAACATTTGAGAACCATATCGGCCAAGGGGACTGTCTAAAATAACGGATCTTTAGCAGTCTCCCTGTGCGACGTGTAAGTGTTGGGGGGAGAGAGAGTGTGCGTACATGCTCTGTCATAGGCAGAGAGAGCATCAGCATTCTTTGAATGCTCTTAACCACACATTCTCTAGGTTGTAAAAAATAAATAACACCAACTTTCACATCAACAAGGAAAAACAAGGACTGGCATGGTTTGTTCTCTGTCCCTAAAACTAAACAACCAATTCGGCCTCTTGTCTTTCTTTCTTTTCTTTCCACACTAGTTCATTTTAAGTTTGTATGGGACTGAATCAATTAATGTTAAAAAAAAGAAAAATAAACTAAAAATGTCATGGTTCGGCTTGCAGAGACTAGATCAGATATCTCATTTCTCAACACAGACAACAACCCCAGGTCACTCCAAATTCCCTGTATTCAACATTTAAGACAACATGCAACTGGGGCAGGCTCAAATGCAGGCTATCATGATGTTATTGAGCGTGCCCCCAGGACTACATCATTCACAGTAGTACAGTAAGTACTTGTCATTAGGGAGATTGTGCCCCGGGCTCGAACTCGCAACCTCAGGCATGGGAAGTGGGTGTGCTAGCAAGGAGGCTAAAATCCATGGGTGCTAGTGTCTGCCGCTAGCATATCTCTAATGAATAATGATTGAAAAGTTTGCTGACATATCAGTCCCTGGATAGCTATGTAACAAACGGTGTTGTGACAGACAGCAGAACTCAATCGGTACATAGGTACACAGAGTTCGGTACACAGGTAGACATATTGTTAGACAGAATATATAATAAAATAAAGAAAACATAACTTAGGAGACAGGACAGGACTTAACAGGTTTGTAAAATAGTCTAAAAACACAATCTTCTCCATCCAACCATGGTCTGAAATGGCAAAACAGGTGTGTTTTGGACCACCTTGACACCAAGAACTTTACAGTTGTTGCCCTTTGTAGACAAATGTATGTTAACCTCATTTGTCATTCTATCATTAATTCAATCAAAGTCCTATAGAGGTGATTAGGCCCCATGCTTGAAAGCCTGCGTCCGCCATGCGGACAACAATTCCCCACTTTTTATCCAGAATCATGTTCTACACTCTTCAATAAAGAGATTTGACCCCTATATTGAGGGGGTAAACCTTGTAGTTTTCCCAGCCTAACAACTTTTGCAGTGTCAGTGTATGTCAATTCGGTAAATAGGCTACACGCTTGAAAGGCAGCATATGCCACATGGACATGGCCTATTATTATGGAAAAAATTCAGATTTGGAAATAGAATAATTTTTCTTGGCTATTTAAGTTTTTAACACTTTAGCAAAGCAGATGATAACCAAAATAACAGTAAAATATATAGGCCTATTTGACTGTCTAACATTAGAATCTACGTCACCATAAATACGACAGTCAGACATGCAAATTATAATTGGCTTTTTAATTACGTTTATTTTAAACACTCATCGCTCGTAACGAATGTCTTGTACAGTTTTTAGACCTGACTTTTATTTTGACATGTTGTTAACAGTTTTCGGCCGCCATTGACAGCCAGAAATCTTGACCGGAAGCGAACACGCTGCTAGACCCAAATGGATAAGATAAGTTCCGTTCTGCTAGCAACGATAACCCACAATAACCCCAGGAAGTAAAACGAAACGAGGAAGTAAAATGAGTTTGTTGTATCAAATGAAAGGTTTTTACAACAAACAACCCTGTTAATCGACTGGGTAATATAAAAACCTTTTATATGCAACGAGTTTTATTGTTCCATTTGTCCTAATGATCGGGAAAATAGTTAAAAGCGTGTTTGAAAGTTATAGTAGCCTATTTGTCATTATAAAGTCCTAATCTGTCTACTCGCTAGATCAGACTTTATAATGGTATTTTGTTAACTGTGCATTATATTAACTTGCTTTAAAACAAGGTAAGATATAGTGAGTTAATTTTAAGCGTACAGGATACTTTGATAATGACTAAGATGTAGCTGAAAATTGACAATTAATATTACTTTCATAGTAACATCAAAATGGGTTAAAAACGATTCACTGATGTTACAAAAGTATGATTTTCTTGTTTAAATATAGGGAACACTGACTAAACAGGCATCATTGTAAATATTGTAGTAAGAAACAGTAAAACACACAACAATCTGCTGATAAAAGGATTATGTCTTCAATAAAGTTGGTTGAACATGTTCAGAACACTGTAAAGAAAGGGTAAAATATGTTTAGCAGTCATTATTCTGGTCATTCACTGTGAAAAAACACTTGACACACAGATCACACAGGCGAAAATGCATTATCTTCAATGGCAGGGTATTGCCATGTGACATGTATCACTCTTTGCTGATGAAACTAAAGATTGTGTCTCAATGAAAGGGGGTGGAATATGTTTAGGACATTCCAAACATTAAATAAAATGTGTGAAGTAGTTGAGATTTACGTCCCTGAATGCTCCACAATACTTTAAACATAGGTGATCAGACAGGCGAAAATGCATTATCTTCAATGGTAGGGCCATGTGACATGTATCACTCTTTGCTGAAAAAACTAAAGATTGTGTCTCAATGAAAGGGGGGTGGAATATGTTCAGGACACTCCAAACATTAAATAAAATGTGTGAAGTAGTTCAGATTTGCGTCCCTGAAGGCTCCACAATACTTTAAACATAGGTGATCAGACAGGCGAAAATGCATTAACTTCAATGGCAGGGCCATGTGACATGTATCGCTCTTTGCTGAAAAAACTAAAGATTGTGTCTCAATGAAAGGGGGGTGGAATATGTTCAGGACACTCCAAACATTAAATAAAATCTGTAAAGTAGTTGAGATTTACGTCCCTGAAGGCTCCACAATACTTTAAACATAGGCCTACACACAGGCAAAAATGCATTAACTTCAATGGCAGGGCCATGTGACATGTATCATTCTTTGCTGAAAAAACTAAAGATTGTGTCTCAATGAAAGGGGGTGGAATATGTTCAGGACACTCCAAACATTAAATAAAATCTGTAAAGTAGTTGAGATTTACGTCCCTGAAGGCTCCACAATACTTTAAACATAGGCCTACACACAGGCAAAAATGCATTATCTTCAATGGCAGGGCCATGTGACATGTATCACTCTTTGCTGAAAAAACTAAAGATTGTGTCTCAATGAAAGGGGGTGGAATATGTTCAGGACACTTCAAACATTAAATAAAATGTGTGAAGTAGTTGAGATTTACGTCCCTGAAGGCTCCACAATACTTTAAACATAGGCCTACACACAGGCGAAAATGCATTAACTTCAATGGCAGGGCCATGTGACATGTATCACTCTTTGCTGAAAAAACTAAAGATTGTGTCTCAATGAAAGGGGGGTGGAATATGTTCAGGACACTCCAAACATTAAATAAAATGTGTGAAGTAGTTCAGATTTGCGTCCCTGAAGGCTCCACAATACTTTAAACATAGGTGATCAGACAGGCGAAAATGCATTATCGTCAATGGTAGGGGCATGTGACATGTATCGCTCTTTGCTGAAAAAACTAAAGATTGTGTCTCAATGAAAGGGGGGTGGAATATGTTCAGGACACTCCAAACATTAAATAAAATGTGTGAAGTAGTTGAGATTTACGTCCCTGAATGCTCCACAATACTTTAAACATAGGCGAAAATGCATTGTCTTCAATGGCAGGGCCATGTGACATGTATCACTCTTTGCTGAAAAAACTAAAGATTGTGTCTCAATGAAAGGGGGGTGGAATATGTTCAGGACACTCCAAACATTAAATAAAATGTGTGAAGTAGTTGAGATTTACGTCCCTGAATGCTCCACAATACTTTAAACATAGGCCTACACACAGGCGAAAATGCATTATCTTCAATGGCAGGGCCATGTGACATGTATCACTCTTTGCTGAAAAAACTAAAGATTGTGTCTCAATGAAAGGGGGGTGGAATATGTTCAGGACACTCCAAACATTAAATAAAATGTGTGAAGTAGTTGAGATTTACGTCCCTGAATGCTCCACAATACTTTAAACATAGGCGAAAATGCATTGTCTTCAATGGCAGGGCCATGTGACATGTATCACTCTTTGCTGAAAAAACTAAAGATTGTGTCTCAATGAAAGGGGGGTGGAATATGTTCAGGACACTCCAAACATTAAATAAAATGTGTGAAGTAGTTGAGATTTACGTCCCTGAAGGCTCCACAATACTTTAAACATAGGCCTACACACAGGCGAAAATGCATTGTCTTCAATGGCAGGGCCATGTGACATGTATCACTCTTTGCTGAAAAAACTAAAGATTGTGTCTCAATGAAAGGGGGGTGGAATATGTTCAGGACACTCCAAACATTAAATAAAATGTGTGAAGTAGTTGAGATTTACGTCCCTGAATGCTCCACAATACTTTAAACATAGGCCTACACACAGGCGAAAATGCATTATCTTCAATGGCAGGGCCATGTGACATGTATCACTCTTTGCTGAAAAAACTAAAGATTGTGTCTCAATGAAAGGGGGGTGGAATATGTTCAGGACACTCCAAACATTAAATAAAATGTGTGAAGTAGTTGAGATTTACGTCCCTGAAGGCTCCACAATACTTTAAACATAGGCCTACACACAGGCAAAAATGCATTATCTTCAATGGCAGGGCCATGTGACATGTATCACTCTTTGCTGAAAAAACTAAAGATTGTGTCTCAATGAAAGGGGGGTGGAATATGTTCAGGACACTTCAAACATTAAATAAAATGTGTGAAGTAGTTGAGATTTACGTCCCTGAAGGCTCCACAATACTTTAAACATAGGCCTACACACAGGCGAAAATGCATTATCTTCAATGGCAGGGCCATGTGACATGTATCACTCTTTGCTGAAAAAACTAAAGATTGTGTCTCAATGAAAGGGGGTGGAATATGTTCAGGACACTTCACACATTAAATAAAATGTGTGAAGTAGTTGAGATTTACGTCCCTGAAGGCTCCACAATACTTTAAACATAGGCCTACACACAGGCGAAAATGCATTAACTTCAATGGCAGGGCCATGTGACATGTATCACTCTTTGCTGAAAAAACTAAAGATTGTGTCTCAATGAAAGGGGGTGGAATATGTTCAGGACACTTCACACATTAAATAAAATGTGTGAAGTAGTTGAGATTTACGTCCCTGAAGGCTCCACAATACTTTAAACATAGGCCTACACACAGGCGAAAATGCATTAACTTCAATGGCAGGGCCATGTGACATGTATCACTCTTTGCTGAAAAAACTAAAGATTGTGTCTCAATGAAAGGGGGTGGAATATGTTCAGGACACTCCAAACATTAAATAAAATGTGTGAAGTAGTTGAGATTTACGTCCCTGAATGCTCCACAATACTTTAAACATAGGTGATCAGACAGGCGAAAATGCATTATGTTCAATGGCAGGGCCATGTGACACGTACGTTTAAAGTATTGTGGAGCATTCAGGGACGTAAATCTCAACTACTTCACACATTTTATTTAATGTTTGGAGTGTCCTGAACATATTCCACCCCCCTTTCATTGAGACACAATCTTTAGTTTTTCAGCAAAGAGCGATACATGTCACATGGCCCTGCCATTGAAGATAATGCATTTTCGCCTGTCTGATCACCTATGTTTAAAGTATTGTGGAGCCTTCAGGGACGCAAATCTGAACTACTTCACACATTTTATTTAATGTTTGGAGTGTCCTGAACATATTCCACCCCCCTTTCATTGAGACACAATCTTTAGTTTTTTCAGCAAAGAGCGATACATGTCACATGCCCCTACCATTGACGATAATGCATTTTCGCCTGTCTGATCACCTATGTTTAAAGTATTGTGGAGCCTTCAGGGACGCAAATCTGAACTACTTCACACATTTTATTTAATGTTTGGAGTGTCCTGAACATATTCCACCCCCCTTTCATTGAGACACAATCTTTAGTTTTTTCAGCAAAGAGTGATACATGTCACATGGCCCTGCCATTGAAGATAATGCATTTTCGCCTGTCTGATCACCTATGTTTAAAGTATTGTGGAGCCTTCAGGGACGCAAATCTGAACTACTTCACACATTTTATTTAATGTTTGGAGTGTCCTGAACATATTCCACCCCCCTTTCATTGAGACACAATCTTTAGTTTTTTCAGCAAAGAGCGATACATGTCACATGCCCCTACCATTGACGATAATGCATTTTCGCCTGTCTGATCACCTATGTTTAAAGTATTGTGGAGCCTTCAGGGACGCAAATCTGAACTACTTCACACATTTTATTTAATGTTTGGAGTGTCCTGAACATATTCCACCCCCCTTTCATTGAGACACAATCTTTAGTTTTTTCAGCAAAGAGCGATACATGTCACATGGCCCTGCCATTGAAGATAATGCATTTTCGCCTGTCTGATCACCTATGTTTAAAGTATTGTGGAGCCTTCAGGGACGCAAATCTGAACTACTTCACACATTTTATTTAATGTTTGGAGTGTCCTGAACATATTCCACCCCCCTTTCATTGAGACACAATCTTTAGTTTTTTCAGCAAAGAGCGATACATGTCACATGCCCCTACCATTGACGATAATGCATTTTCGCCTGTCTGATCACCTATGTTTAAAGTATTGTGGAGCCTTCAGGGACGCAAATCTGAACTACTTCACACATTTTATTTAATGTTTGGAGTGTCCTGAACATATTCCACCCCCCTTTCATTGAGACACAATCTTTAGTTTTTTCAGCAAAGAGTGATACATGTCACATGGCCCTGCCATTGAAGATAATGCATTTTCGCCTGTCTGAACACCTATGTTTAAAGTATTGTGGAGCCTTCAGGGACGCAAATCTGAACTACTTCACACATTTTATTTAATGTTTGGAGTGTCCTGAACATATTCCACCCCCCTTTCATTGAGACACAATCTTTAGTTTTTTCAGCAAAGAGCGATACATGTCACATGGCCCTGCCATTGAAGATAATGCATTTTCGCCTGTCTGATCACCTATGTTTAAAGTATTGTGGAGCCTTCAGGGACGCAAATCTGAACTACTTCACACATTTTATTTAATGTTTGGAGTGTCCTGAACATATTCCACCCCCCTTTCATTGAGACACAATCTTTAGTTTTTTCAGCAAAGAGCGATACATGTCACATGGCCCTACCATTGACGATAATGCATTTTCGCCTGTCTGATCACCTATGTTTAAAGTATTGTGGAGCCTTCAGGGACGCAAATCTGAACTACTTCACACATTTTATTTAATGTTTGGAGTGTCCTGAACATATTCCACCCCCCTTTCATTGAGACACAATCTTTAGTTTTTTCAGCAAAGAGTGATACATGTCACATGGCCCTGCCATTGAAGATAATGCATTTTCGCCTGTCTGAACACCTATGTTTAAAGTATTGTGGAGCCTTCAGGGACGCAAATCTGAACTACTTCACACATTTTATTTAATGTTTGGAGTGTCCTGAACATATTCCACCCCCCTTTCATTGAGACACAATCTTTAGTTTTTTCAGCAAAGAGCGATACATGTCACATGGCCCTGCCATTGAAGATAATGCATTTTCGCCTGTCTGATCACCTATGTTTAAAGTATTGTGGAGCCTTCAGGGACGCAAATCTGAACTACTTCACACATTTTATTTAATGTTTGGAGTGTCCTGAACATATTCCACCCCCCTTTCATTGAGACACAATCTTTAGTTTTTTCAGCAAAGAGTGATACGTGTCACATGGCAATACCCTGGCATTGGAGATAATCCCTTTTCACCTGTGTGATCTGTGTGTCAAGTGTTTTTTTCACAGTGAATGGCCAGAATAATGACTGCTAAACATATTTTACCCTTTCTTTACAGTTCTGAACAAGTTCAACCAACTTTAATGAAGGCATAATCCTTTTATCAGCATAATGGGGTGTGTTTTACTTTTTCTTAATACAATATTGTCTGTTTAGTCATTGTTCATTATATTAAAACAAGAAAACCATACTTTTGTAACATCAGTGAATCGTTTTTAACCCATTTTGATGTTACTATGAAATTAATATCTCTGATAGTTTAAGAAAACACGGGGCTAATAAGGGACTTTTATTTTGAAAAATCGTAACCGGAAGTCGCTCGAGCTCATTTGCCTATAGTTGCTCACTGAACGCTGCTGATAAGATACTGTAAACATCCTGCTGCCTCGAAGCTGATTTAGCCCCGAATAAAAGCTACGTCAGGTATGTTAACGTAAAGAGCTACGTTACCACATCTCGTCATTGTTTTGGTAGCGATAACTAACAGTTTACAATGATATCGTATGATGTTTGTCACGTTTTAATTGTCAGTACCGCTACAGTTATCCTCAGTATAACTAAGAAACATTAGCAACACATTTTTAATTGTGGTTTTGTTTATTCTGATGTGCTTTTTCAATGACAATATTTGAGATATATTGATATATATAAGATATAAGATACGTTGCGCCTTTCTGAGCCAGCTGCTTGTCAATTAAGACAGCTATTGTATCCATGTAACCATTGTTTTTTGGTTTTGCTACAAACTTGGGGAGGTGGCACCCTTCACTTGCTTTTACACACATGGCTCCAGTGTCCACCATCATGCTCATGGTTTTACCCTGTAACTGGACCTGTAACATTGGCTCCTCATCAGCTTGGTGAGATATTGAAAACCATCTGATCCTCCTCTTTAGGATTCTCTAGGCACCCCTAGTAGTGTGGCCCTCTCTTCTACGTTGCAAGCCTAGCATACCAGTAACCTTGTATTTGTCCTGGCCCCTGTCTTTTTGCACTGGGGCCTCTAGCATTGCCTCTACCCTTCCCCTGTGTTAAGGGGGCATGGGGGCCTTGTACATACACATTCACGGGTTGGTCCTGTGACCATGGGCTGGCCTGCCACTGGGTATTTGGGGTTGGTTGTTGAGGGGTTGTGGAGCCATTACCTGAGGGGCTTGTATCACTGGTTCCTCAAGCACTGGAGCCTGGGTTTTCTTTTCCCCCTCTCTATTCAGTTTCTCCAGGTGTTTTTGCTTTGATTTTAGTCCCAACTAGTCATCAATTTTGTCGAAATGACGACGAGCCCACGGAGACCCCAAGGCTGTGATTGGTCCAACCCTTGTGGGTAGTAGCATGCTAACATTAGATAGCTGGCTCAGACACCTCGCAAATCCCCTCAGACGTATTTTTCAGTTACAATAACGGGGTTTTTACATTGCAGTGTCTATTTCTCGGTAACAAATCGAAGCAAAAAACAAACAACTTTTATGTACAAATACGACCATCTACGGAGTTTGGTCCGCCAGCTCTTTTTTTGAATTGCTTTGCGACACCCACCAACTGACGGAGAACTATAAAGGTTCACGAGTCCGTCGGAGCAACTGCGTGGCCAGTCGTAGAAGCATATTTCGGCCTTTACACCCACACAGACCCGCCTTGAACCTTGATTGACAGCTATAGGTCCTGGAAGCCCAGAGCTCATGCAGATTAGATAGTTAGCTAACTACATCTCCGATAAGCAACCATGTTACTTACTCTGGGTGATGCTAGCCAACTTGGTTGCATGTTCTTGTGTTAATGTAATTTTGTATAGGCACAATATGGAGATGCAAACTGTGAAATGTCTCCATTACAGCATATTTCAGAGTTATAGTTACGGTATTTAGCAGACGCTTTGTCCAAAGCAATTTACAAAACCTTAGAAAAATATTAGATAAAAAGCAGTCAAATGTGCAGCATCATGATCATGGATAAAAAAAGAAAACACCTGTTATTATGCTAGCCTTGAAGGTTATGTTTTCTTAACCTTTTTCCTCTCTTCTCAGATTGTGGCATGTCATTCGCAATGCAGCCTACCACAGGGCTCACGGCCCCAGACTCTTCTGTCTTGGGTGTCACCGTCAGTGGGAATGTGCAGAAATATAGCAACAAAAAGAAGAAGATTTTCAGTGCAGAAGAGTGTGAACTATTTGAGCTTACTCAGGCTTCTGGGATTATTTTAGACCAGGAGGTCTTTAAGTAAGTACATTTTCAGTCTGTGGTAAAAGTTGCTACATTACATATACAGTCCCAGTGACATAACATTGTACCCCTCTCCTATCCCCACCCTAGGAGGAAAAGTATATACATGAACCATCTCAGTTAATTATGAGAAAAGGGTGGATGTTGTGTGTAACATGTCATAACATGACATGACAATTATGACAATTATTTACATCACGGGTAAATAGGCTAGTTCAGAGTATGTAGATGTATCATGAATGGGAGTGTGGTGAGGATGGGTAGGTGTAGACAGAGGGTTCGTGTAAGTAGATCAGGTGGATAGACTACAGCAGCATCCCACAGCGGAGACAGTCTAGAGTAGGAGGGGAAGAAAAGAGACAAAGTGAGTGGGTAGAGGTTGGTTGCCTAATATGTGTATATGCACTAAATGGTTATGGTGATGAGGAACAATGATTTCACAACCATTAGCACTTGCGGGCAAAGGCCACACTACAACAAAGAGAAATTTGGTTCGTAAATATTCATTTAATAAACCGATAAAGAGATACATTTAGATAAACAATTAACAGCGGGTAATATGACCGCTTTTATTATATTAACTTTTGGCAGAACGAGTTTTCGAGGTATTGCCCAAAAAAAACTTTTACCCGCGCCCACTTCAGGGGGCACTAGCACCAAGGGAAACACACACCCAGGGACACGTGTGCTTAGACTTCATAGCAACATGAACTACACTACACACACCCAGGGACACGTGTGCTTAGACTTCATAGCAACATGAACTACACTACACACACCCAGGGACACGTGTGCTTAGACTTCATAGCAACATGAACTACACTACACACACCCAGGGACACGTGTGCTTAGACTTCATAGCAACATGAACTACACTACACACACCCAGGGACACGTGTGCTTAGACTTCATAGCAACATAAACTACACTACATACTCCCAGGGACACCTGTGCTTAGACCTCATAGCAACATGAACTACACTACGTACAGTTCTGCCTATGTGGGAATGGGTTTCACTTTTCATGCCACTAAATCCGCTGGTTTCTGTTTTAAGAATTTTTAAAAACAACCATCAGTAGAAACATTAAACAACTTAGTGACAAACTGAACATATTTTGTTTGGGGTTATGTGAGGTCAAATTGGCACAAATTGAGACATTAGCACATTATGATTTCTGTGGCTGCTTCATTATTCGTTATGGAGAAGAGAGATGAAAAGGCCTAATGTGAATAGGTTCTAGAACACAGGTCCGATAAATGGGATGGGTTCTGTTTTGTTCTGGCACTGATTTGGTGAATAACACACCTGAAAGACAACTCCAAGAGCCTCCTGATGTAGTTCTGCTTTCTTGCTCCTCAGGATCATTTTGGATCTGCTAAAGATGAACGTGGCTCCTCTGGCTGTCTTCCAGACTTTAAAAGCCATGTGTGTAGGCCAACGGATCACTGACACATCCACTGGAGACAGCTCTTCAGCCTCCCTCTCCACCAGCCACCCTGAGCCCAGAGGTCAGCTCCTAAACAGGGTTTCTGGAGCACCAGCACTTGTGGATTTAATCGTGCTCTAAAATGGTCAGAAAGAAAGGGCTTTCTTCAGAGACTTGTCAGTCTATTATATGAATTATTATTATTATTATTATTATTATGATTATTATCTAGATAGACAGACAGGTGAAGGTAGGTTCCCAACCAACTTGGTTACCCTCGAAACATCCTAGTAACCACGACAATAATGACAACCCTAACAACCACTATAGCAACCACCATGACTACCCTAGTAACATCCTAGCAATGAAAACGTTACATTTTTATACCACTATTCAGCAACTGATCTGTGCATGTCTCCTCACTCGTGTGGTACTCTGTTGTAATGCTGACATGTTTCATGACACGAGAGTTATAGGTAAAGAATCACTTCATTTGACTCCATCCAGTCAGCATATACTGTATGTCTTATCATGTGTGGCAGTAATGTACAATGAATGATTTTCAGTGTTAATAACTTTCTCCTGAAACTACGGAGCCTACATGCATTCAGATTGTTCGCATGGAGTAACAGGAAATATGTCACATTGACAGTGTTGTCTTGCTGCTCCATTCAAATAACCAGTTGTCTTTGTTGCTCCTCATGTACTGTGTCATTTGCATATTCATATGAATGTTCTCATTTTCACGTCTGACTAATAGTCTAACCTATCATTAGTCTATCTCAGGAAAACTGTGCCTGGAAGGGAAATGGGTGCAGAAGTTACCCCTTCAAAATTAAACTGATACAACTGATATGCTTCATACATTTCATGATACCATGCTACACATTTGACTTGGTTTATGCTACAGTTTTCCCTATGTGGTTATTCATGTGCTGATATAATTGTGTTTCTTTGTTGCAGTGCGCACCAAAATGGCCCCGACTCACACGGAGAAGGCAGGGAGAGACGGCTCCAGTCAGCGGGTGCCTCGGCAGGCCAGCACTAGTAGAGGGCTGAAGAATACCAAGAGCCCTGGAAGCACTTCCTCTTAATACACTCCAAATATGAGCCTGCTTTCTGCACAGTCAGTCTAAGATTGGCACTTCACACAGAAGTCCAGAGCAGCAGAAGAGTGCAGACTGACTTTGGTCTGAATTGTGCTTTATTGCATTTGTCTACTTATGTTAAGATTTTTTATAATGTGAGAGCTTTTTGGTTTTCTGTATTCGTTAATATTGATGATAATAAAGTTGCATTTTGATTGCATTCATGATGATCAGATATGTTTCATTCAGGTTCCCACCAGACATTTCATTCACATTCTATTTACACTAATACCCTAATGTCATGTTGCCTAGACTAGACTAGACTAGAAGGATATAGAATGGAAATGAGCTGCCAACCTGTTGGACCTGTGGCACAGTTTTGGATGAGGGATTCTGGTTACCTTATTTATAAGAAATCAGACTTGTAGTGTCTAGAAGTGAGGCAGGGAATAACAGCAAAGCCTCCGGGGGCACATTCCAATGGCTGAGGGCCCATTGAAGCATGTGGTGATAAACTACACAGATATAGGATGAACAATCACTAAACACAGGTATGTGCTGGACAATCACTAAACACAGGTATGTGTTGGACAATCACTAAACACAGGTATGTGTTGGACAATCACTAAACACAGGTATGTGCTGGACAATCACTAAACACAGGTATGTGATGAACAATCACTAAACACAGGTATGTGCTGGTAGTAGTGGACATGTTTTTATGATGGGCTATCAAATGGCACGCCCGAGTTCGGGACCAAACTCAGAAATTATGATGACATTTTTACACGGGAAATTCTGTCTTGATTCAGCATTCCGGAAATGGTTTTCAGTGACCATGGTAAGACATTTGTGGAAAACATGGGGTAAAATAATGCAAGCTCTGGGGATAGAGAGAAGGTTAGGGTGTGTCTATCAGAGCCAGGGACTGGTTAAATGTGCAAAAGAGATTTCAAAGCCAAACTACTGAAAATATGTGTATCATTAAACCTTAACTGGTTGAATGCTGTATTCATTGTATTGATACACGTGGTCACAAAGAAACTGCACTACATATCTGCCCTACATATGCCCACACCCCGCATTCCAAGGGATGACAAGGGTCCAAATAAGAAGCTATGTGCAGCAGTTGTGTTTAATCCATAAGATTAATCATACACAGGTGAGGAGATGAGAATCATGAAGCGACCCACAGGTGGACGCATACGGGCTGGTGCAGTGGGGACTGAGTGTAGCTGAAGGTGTTCAAACGGAAGAGCCTCCAGCCAAAAGGAGTGAGAGGTCAAGGTTCAAGTGTGTGGTATTATTTGAACTTGGAGCATCAGTGCCACAAGGTGGAGGGACAGCTGCAGCTCAATGAGCCGACTTAGGGTAGAATGGAGAGTATTCTGATGCAGCAGCTCAACCTGGACGAGAGGCTGGGTGAGGTCTTGGAAATGCTGCAGTTGATGGATGTTTCCTACCCTTGGGGGAAGAGAAGGAAGAAACAGATAGACACACAGCAATCGCAGTGTAGTGAAGACAGGTTAGGAGGCGAACCGGACTCCATCAGGGACATGTGGTTATCTGGATGACCAGGTCACGGGTGTCTAGGATTGAAGAAAACATGCGAGGGTCAGGTACTAGCCCACTCTGCCAGCAGGGCGGCGGTGCAGGAAACCGCAGATGCAATCTCTGCCCCTCCGTCAGGCTCATGGAGAGTTGAAGACATCGGCAATGTTGATGCGTCACCTACTTTTTGCTACATACTTGCACTCACACATGAAGATAACCCACATATGCATGCCTTACAACTGCCGTACAAGAGGGCGTATCCAACTGAATTACTTAAGCACTGCCTTTGAACACTGTGTGGTTTGCACTGTTTTACTTTGAACTACACTGACTGTGACTGTTTGCACTGTTTGATTCTGAACTACACTGACTAAACCTGTTTGATTCTGAACTACACTGACTAAACCTGTTTGCACTGTTTGATTCTGAACTACTCTGAATGTTGATCAGTGCAATCCAATAGTAGGTAACTGAGGGGAAATAGAGGATTTGCTCTAACATGCAAGTGGACCCTCCCTCAGAATTAGCCTAGTCAGTGGAGGTTTTAAGATTCTGGCCAAAAATATCATATCATCTCTCTGGGAGACGTACGGTGCCTTGTTAAAGTTCACCTGCAGTCCACACTCTTCTGATTATACCTCTGCTACCTTCTGTTCCTGTCTGATCGTATACCTCACCAAATGTTTTTGCCAATCGCACCTTATGTACTTTTGTACCTGTGATTTGTGTGAATCTGCCCATCTGGGAGTGCCCCAGTGGCTATGGAATCATTGCCTGTGAGCTCCTCTAGGAGCGCCCTAGTGAGACAGTAAGCTATGCAATGGGAATGCATTAGCACTTAGCATATAGTGTAATGGGAATGCATTAGCACTTAGCATATATCGGAATGCACATGATGATTAAAATGAGGATAGATGTTGGCTTTGCTGCATAAGTGAGTACATTGTGCTCTTTTCGCTGTGTAGTGTTTTGAACATTTAAAAAAGTTCTGTGTCTGAAGGACACAAAGGAGTAGTAATGTATGTAGTCATTTTTTGTGGGGCAGTGGCAGTCATTGGGATGTATTACCATTAGAAAAAAGCCAAACTACGGAACGCACTAAAATAGATTTACCAAAAAGACTGAAAGTAGGGAAGTAACTAAGATATATTACAGTTGCAATAGGAAATATTCAACCCCTTTACCTCAAAAGACGTTAGTGATTGAGGTTGATGAAAACAACAAAAAATGTCTATATATGTACGCAACAAACAGCGTTCCCCATGTAAGACCTGCACCTTTTTTTCTACTTTCAACAACTTTTTCACAGCTTTTCCCCCCATTTCCCCATAGTTACCCATTTATAAACACTTCTAAGAATGCAATAACTTTATTAAGTTCAATGTCCAGTCTTTACTCATTGGTACCACAACTTGCGTTCACCTCTGAAAATGCAAGGTTTTGTTTTAATAAAAGATTAATTCAAACCTTTAAATACAATGATCTGGTGTTACCGCCCCAACCATTGCACAGACAAAGGGGTAGCTCATAAGAAAAGCAAACAAATGATGTCTGTTTGTTTATTTATTTATTTAAAATATTTCTGTTGGATATGATGTCAACACAGATTGTCCTTATTTCCTAAAAAGGAGAAGAATTGGAAAAGAGAAGAGAAGAGAAAGGATGACCTCTCTGGGCCTCCTAAGAACAATGTCCAAGGGGAAAGGAACCAGTCAAATGGACGTTTAGCAAGCCTAGGGGGCAGTAGTCTTACAACAGAGTCTCCCCAACAGTCCAGCCATCTGCAGCAGAGAATTGACTCCCTCTGCCACCTTCATATGTGTGTAGCCAATCTCCTGCAATAAGGGAAAACATTCATTTGTTCATGACTAATCACCTTCATATTCACAGTTGGAGAGATAAAGCACATTCATTTGGCTGTTGAGAACTATTAAAAGAAACCTGGATTATATCCACCTTTATAAACTCCAGTTTCAGATACTCAGGCATCGGGAAAGCCTTACACACTCTGAAGATGTTTCCAATAATGTCTTCTGGAGAGTAACCCAGAGACCAAAGCTGCTCTATGATCTACAGAGAGCAGACAAGGCAAGTTGTGATAAACGGAACAGACAAAAGTTACGCTCGATAAAATGGTCTCCACTTACAGCTTCCAACTAAATACCTTGTAAGCCCCATCGATGTTTGCATCGACACAGTGCTCCAGCATACTTTTAACAAGCAGAGGGTGAGGCTCATCGCAGACCTGTACAAAGCCATTACAATTGGTTTAAAATTCACCTTTAGTGGCAGGAAAGATTGTTTTCGAACATCAATACAAATATGGACATTACCTTGAAAACATTTTCACTGTTGATAAACCCAAATCCTGAATTTGTTGACTGCAGATTGTTAAGTGCCTGTTGAAAAGAAGATCAGAATAGACATTTGACAACTATTGAAACACAACTATAGATATTTATATCTATCTATATTTTATATCCAGAAAGGAAAAAGGTTGTTATGCATGACCATTTCATGTCATTTAAAAACAAAAAACAATAATTACAAAACAGTTCAACCAACATGAAATACTTTGTCTGAATAATAGCATGATTCCATAAACGGAAAAAATGTATCTGTAAAATAGCTTTAAGACACTCTCAAACAATTTCATAATTCTGGGCAAAAATGTTGCTGTTATATATCTCTGGTTTTAAATGCCACCCACCATTAATATTAACATCTGCATCCTATTTGTATTATATATATATATATATATATATATATATATATATATATATATATATATATACATATACATATACACACACACACACACACACACACACACACACACACACAGCAAGTGATGTTACCCATGGCTATTGGTTTCAGGTAACACTTTCAATCCTTTTAGTGTCCAGTGTTTCAATCTTTATATAAAAATATTCCTTATCAGTTTATTGACATTTATCTTCAGCAGTGCAAATATAAAACTGTGCTCTCCAATACTGTCCCATGTGAAAAATCCCCTTTGTAATTCCAGTGTACCAATGGAGTTTGACATTCAGTCGTGTGCACTATAAGGAGCAGTCATCACAGCTGAAGCTGCTGGGACGGGATGGGATGGGTGTGTTACACTCAACTGGGAAGAACTTTTCAAGCTTGGGACTTTAAAAGGGATGGAAGTGCATTTCCATATTGATAAACTCTTGCTTTTGTAAGGCTAGGCCCGTGCCATTTGCCATGCCAAGAAAGAAGCACAACTAGGCCGCCACCTGGCGCAACAAAACCCGTCACCTGCTGCAACATTCTCCACCTCTTCTTGCTGGCCATGTTGTAGTGGTTAACAGGAGTGGGCTACAGACAGTGCATGTTGTACTGTGAAGGAGGGCCTTTACGGATCCTGGGTGCAGCATACAGCACGTGTTGCAGCTGTCGCCAGTCAGTTTGACAATGCTGTACACCCCTCCATCCTTGCTATTGGAACTCAAGTCCGCATGCACCATGTCAGCCAACCACAACTAAACAACATGCACCATGTCAGCCAACCACAACTAAACGTAACTTATCAAAACTAAACAAATACAATTCCCATACATCTGGCCAGGCAGTGTCTCTCTTTCCATATCCTTCTATCAATATAAGCATTAGCAATAGGATAGAAAGTGGCCATATTATCTATTGTTTATTCCTAACCAAAATGTTTCTGCTTATCAAATTGATGTCTACTAACAAAATTATAGGGTGACCCTTGCTCACAAATGCTGATGGATGTGAAAACATCGTTCCTCATCACCATATCCATCAGGTTCATATTGGCAGACCAACTTTGTTTCTTTCTTCCCCTCCTAGTCTAGACGATCTATCTTCGCTGTGGGATGCTGCTGTAGACTCTCCACCTAATCTCGGCCCACACATACCCATCCCCACCATACGGTCATACATATTGTTTTTTTCTACCCCATACTCTGTGCTAGCATTTTCCTGCAATGTAAATAATTGACATGTTTTCCTGTTCCTACTCTCCTTCCACTTGTAATAGCAACCTTTGAACACACTGTATTCTCACTGAGCTGTTTTGTATGCATCGTGTATCTACCATATGATGTTTGTATCTATTATGTACATCTACCTTACAGTAAACCATCAACACATTCATCAAATTAAATTCATTCAAGTCAAAAATGTCCATCCCCCAGAATGTGTTTGTAAAGTGAGCCAAGGACTGAAGACCCTGCAGGACCCATGGCCTACATGTGCCACACACACAGGCTCTTAATCTCACGGAAACTCCTTTTCTTGGACACAGCAGCATGCCTGTGTATTTACGTTATATTAGACAATGGATTCTTGCGTAGTTCTTCTTATGGAATTCTTCCCCACCCACTAACGTTACCCAAGCCCCTGAAACCCAGGCAAACCCATGTCATTATGGAAGTTACTTCGCATAAAATGGTCTACTAAATAATAACAAAACCATGTCTGAGTGGAAAATGTTGTCCATACCAAACTTGAGCTTCATGCATAAGTCCTAAATCTATTACAGATGTAATGTTCAGACACAGTAATGTTCAGAATATTGGTAGCCACATTTGCCTAAGCGTATACTCAGAAAATGGGAGAAATGTTTTGTTAGTTGTGTAAGAATCCAAACCTGTCTCATGTCTCCCTGCGCGGTGAAGATAATAGCCTCAAGACCATCATTGGTGGAAGTAAGTCTTTCCTTCTCCGCCACCTCCAGCAATCGCATCATGATCTGATCATCCCGTAGCTTTGTGTAGCGAAGCACTGCACAACGTGACTGAATCGGCTCTGGTGAAAGTAATATCAGTTAGACTTGCACAATTAGGTCAAGTATTTATGGGCACAGTGAACTACATAATTCAGCACTACAAAAGTAACGTCCAAACAAAGAGCAGACGCTAACCTATAATCTTGTCCGAGGCGTTGCAGGCCAGAGCGAAGCGTGTGGTTTTGGAGTAGATCTCCATAGTGCGTCTCAGAGCCTGCTGAGCTCCATCAGTCATGCTGCCGACACAAAACACCCCATTACATTACAACACAAAACACCCCATTACATTACAACACAAAACACCCCATTACATTACAACACAAACACACTGCCGATTACATTACAACACAAACACACTGCCGATTACATTACAACACAAAACACCCCATTACATTACAACACAAACACACTGCCGATTACATTACAACACAAACACACCGCCTATTACATTACAACACAAACACACTGCCTATTATATTACAACACAAACACACTGCCTATTACATTACAACACAAACACACTGCCTGGTTTCAATCAACCTATTACTGTATATTACAACACAAACACACTGCCTATTATATTACAACACAAAACACCCCATTACATTACAACACAAACACATTGCCGATTATATTACAACACAAACACACTGCCGATTACAACACAATCACACTGCCGATTACATTACAACACAAACACCCCATTATATTACAACACAAACACACTGCCGATTACATTACAACACAAAACAACCCATTATATTACAACACAAACACACTGCCGATTACATTACAAACACAAACACACTGCCGATTACAACACAATCACACTGCCGATTACATTACAACACAAACACCCCATTATATTACAACACAAACACACTGCCGATTACATTACAACACAAAACAACCCATTATATTACAACACAAACACACTGCCGATTACATTACAAACACAAACACACTGCCGATTACAACACAAACACACTGCCGATTACATTACAACACAAACACCCCATTACATTACAACACAAACACACTGCCGATTACAACACAAACACACTGCCTATTACATTACAACACAAACACACTGCCTATTACATTACAACACAAACACACTGCCCAGTACATTACAACACAAAACACCCCATTATATTACAACACAAAACAACCTGTTATATTACAACACAAAACACCCCATTATATTACCACACAAAACACACTGCCGATTACATTACAACACAAAACACCCCATTACATTACAACACAAACACAAAACACCCCATTATATTACAACACAAAACACCCCATTATATTACAACACAAAACACCCCATTATATTACAACACAAACACACTGCCTATTATATTACAACACAAACACACTGCCGATTACATTACAACACAAAACACCCCATTACATTACAACACAAACACAAAACACCCCATTATATTACAACACAAAACACACTGCCTATTACATTACAACACAAACACACTGCCTATTACATTACAACACAAACACACTGCCTGGTTTCAATCAACCTATTACTGTATATTACAACACAAACACACTGCAGATTACATTACAACACAAACACACTGTCTATTATATTACAACACAAAACACCCCATTACATTACAACACAAACACACTGCCGATTATATTACAACACAAACACACTGCCTATTATATTACAACACAAAACACCCCATTACATTACAACACAAAACACTGCCTATTATATTACAACACAAAACACCCCATTACATTACAACACAAACACACTGCCTATTATATTACAACACAAACACACTGCCGATTACATTACAACACAAACACACTGCCTGGTTTCAATCAACCTATTATATTACAACACAAACACACTGCCTATTATATTACAACACAAACACACTGCCTATTAAATTACAACACAAAACAACCTATTACATTACAACACAAACACACTGCCGATTACATTACAACACAAACACACTGGCTATTACACTACAACACAAAACAACCCATTACATTACAACACAAACACACTGCCGATTATATTACAACACAAACACACTGCCTTGTTTCAATCAACCTATTATATTACAACACAAACACACTGCCTATTACATTACAACACAAACACACTGGCTATTACACTACAACACAAAACAACCCATTACATTACAACACAAACACACTGCCGATTATATTACAACACAAACACACTGCCTTGTTTCAATCAACCTATTATATTACAACACAAACACACTGCCTTGTTTCAATCAACCTATTATATTACAACACAAACACACTGCCTTGTTTCAATCAACCTATTACATTACAACACAAACACACTGCCGATTATATTACAACACAAACACACTGCCTGGTTTCAATCAACCTATTATATTACAACACAAACACACTGCCTGGTTTCAAATCAACCACCTTTTTAAAAGGTACAACTTCAAAGCAGTGCGGTGCCGTTACATTAACAACAGAAATTACACATAAATAAGGGATAATGGCCAGCGCATGTACAGAGGTGCCAGAAAGTGTGTAAATCCCTTAGAAATAGCTGAAAATATGCATAAGTATGACCTAAAATGTGATCAGCTGTTCATCTAAGTCAATCAAATAAATAGAGAATGTCCAATGGATTATGTATCCACAAACCAATTGTGTTCTTTATTTATTAACTAAATAATCCAGCATTGAGTGACCATAGTGTGAAAATGTGTGTGAGCCTTTCCTCCAATAAAAATGGGCCTCATTCTCGAACATTTTCTTAAGTGTCTTCTTAAATATCTTCTTCCGAACTTCGAAAGACCAACATAAGAAAAGATCTCCGGCAGATTCATTAACTCCTGGAAATGGGTTCTTACGCAGCCGAAGTGTTCTCAGCTGTGCTCCCCCGAATGAGGATTCTTAAATTGAACGCGCATTCTTGTACACCTGGATTTGCATACATACATGCCCCGCCAGCTCCTTATAAGGGCACGCAACCGTAGTGACGTGTGCAGTCAGAATCAACAGAATCCACGCCAAAGCAACTTGAAAGCAACACAATCGACAGTCATGTCAAAGCGGAAAGCAAACACTGGTGGTGCACAGGTCAGTAAATTAAAACCTAACTTCACCGGTGCAGAGGTGGAGGTACTGTTGCAGAATGTAGATGTGTCCATTCTAAGCCACTATGGCTATATCTACGCGATTGAGTTTAGTGCTTATTTATTTATTCACTTGTATTTGCAGTGTTCGTAAAGTGCTTTTATTTATTTTAGGACATCACGATGCCTTGTAGAATCATGACTATACATGTGAAACGTAATTGTTAATGATACAAATATTCTCGTATTTATTATTATTATTATAATTATTTAAATCCGAGGATGTCTGTAGAATTGATGTGAACGTAATCACCAACGATTTCTCACAAATTCAGCCCTTAAGAACAATCTGGCCAATTTACGACTGCTATTTAGTGTTCTTAAATTCTGGTCTAAGTTAAGCACGAATCCCAGATGAGAAAACTTTCAAGAATGCCAGAATTGTCCTGGGAACGTCGTAAGTGGAGTTAAGAAGAAATGTCTCTCTAAATTGTTCTTAACTGCGTTGGAGAATGAGGCCCAATGATTACAATCAAAGATTTCCACAAGTCTCTCCCATCACTTTGCAGATGAATACCCCACTAATTAGCTGGAATTTCCTGGCACAAAGTGGACTTCATAGTTCTGTTATTGGTAATATGCGCTCTTGGTTGTCATTTTATCACCACCTTGTTTCGTAGTTGGGATGAGGTACTGTTGCTGGTAGCTTGTGGTTCTCACCAAACACAATGCTTCTTATTTGAACTAAATGGTTGTTTTTTACCCTAACCCTACAAAACCTTTTTGAGGCGTCATGGGCTTAATTCAGCGAAACACTGATGAAAGAAGGGGCCTGCTTGAAAACCCCCGTGAAATGCTCACAAAGGCAGCTTTGTTGATGTATACTGCTCCTCAGGTTCTTTGGTTGGGCAGTCATGTTGTGTTTAGCGGTTGTGAGCTACAGACAGCACATGTTGTACTGTGAAGGAAGGCACAATGCGTGCTGTCACCACCCAGTTGTGCGTTATTACTATATCCTGCTGAGTGCCCAACCATTAGCACAAGGAATTTAACATCTTTAACATCTCCTGTGTATAACCTTGGGGAAAACAAATGAACTGCTGGACTGATGAATTGATAGTCCGTTTGTGGTACCCCAGGACCAGGACAACAATGCCATCAGGATGTAGAGAATTTCAAGAAATTCTTCTGAAAGAAATCTCCTAACCTACCTTTAATTTGTAAACAAACAGTGTTTCAGCCAATTAAAAAACAGTTTTCTTGGATTCTTGAAATATATGAAAAAATAAATGTGACTTATAAAAGCAACTTTTTCGTTTCCTCTTAACGACACATATCTTGATGTGTGACTAATACTGTGTGACATAGTCCAGACAATACGGTATACAATATGGCAGAATATGAAACAGGGGGGTCATGCAAGAAATCCCACTAACATCAGTGAGTTGAAGTACTTCAATATGGAGGAACGGGCCAAAACAACTAATGGACATGTTTGAATAAAGTCAATGTTACATTTGTTCACGCCAGTTATTGGAAGGAGGGGTGCACATACTTTTTTCCACTATGGTCATTTAATGTTGGCTCATTTGGTCAGTAAATAAATAGGTACACCATTTTACTTGTTAATAAATACTCCAGCTGCTTTTGATCACATTTTAGGTTTTAGATTTATGCAGATTTTCAGGAATCTCCAAGGGGTTCACAAACTTTGTCCAAAGGAAATAATTGTAGTGTTTAAAATGAGACAACCTGTTTGGTTTTTAGTACGACTGTCTTTAGCTTATGTCACTTGAGAAAATGAGAATTTGTTTGAATTGAATGTTGTTCATTCACTAAACTCCAAACTCACTCACTCACTGATGGGCCGTTTATTAAGCCTAATTTACGGCTGATCTAGTTACCATTGATATGGTTTCCAGAGTATTGATATAAAACAATGATTCAATTAACCGAATATTGCTATTCTCCTGTTGTGTCAGACACGAATTAAGCATCGCATAATTTTGCATCATCTGATTCTGTAAACCATACCCCTGGATGTGTACTCTGTCTGTCTCACTTAGACCTGAACCGTTAGCATCTGATCATGACAAGTTTTGCATTTATTACAACACACCTACTTGATGATTCCTTTCCAAGTCTTACCTGTCTGCTTCATCAAGGATAATAATCTTGTGCCGTCCTTTGGGGAGAGTGACTTTCTGCTGGGCAAACATCTTGATCTTGTTTCTCACCACATCAATACCTCTACAAAGATTTAAGCAATTACAAATCAGACATTTCACACAAAGTTTTTCTCCAGCAGTTTATTAATGATGAATTGAGGCCCAGAGATCCCATTACCTATCATTTGACGCATTCAGCTCAAGAACAGCATCCTTCATAGCAGGACCTAGCAGTGCTCTGGCTAAGCATAAAATGCTGGTTGTTTTTCCAGTACCAGGAGGCCCCTGTTACAATGACATGCCATTCAGATTGAGACCTTCACCACCAACACACAGACATTATTCGTTTCATTAAGAAAAATAAAATGGACTAAACCCAACTGAACTCACAGCAATTATAATGTTTGGAACGTTGCCTTGTCTGGAAAAAACCTGGAAAAAATAAAACAGTCAGGTTAATACTTCAAGGGAACCTTCAGCCTTATTTTTAGATCTTTGTGGGTCCAAACTATTACTAAGCACAATTAACTATCAAAATCGATCCAGTATAAAGTTAGAACACTACATCTGGCAACAGCAAAACAGCTACAGTGGGTACGGAAAGTATTCAGACCCCTTTACATTTTTCACTCTTTGTTTCATTGCAGCCATTTGCTAAAATCGAACAAGTTCATTTTTTTTTCGCATTAATGTACACTCAGCAACCCATCTTGACAGAAAAAAACAGAAATGTAGAAATGTTTGCAAATGTATTAAAAAATTAAAACTGAAATATCACATGGTCATAAGTATTCAGACCCTTTGCTGTGACACTCATATTTAACTCACATGCTGTCCATTTCTTCTGATCCTCCTTGAGATGTTTCTACTCCTTCATTGGAGTCCAGATTAAAAAAATTAAACTGATTGGACTTGATTAGGAAAGGCACACGCCTGTCTATATAAGACCTTACAGCTCAGAGTGCATGTCAGAACAAATGAGAATCATGAGGTCGAAGGAACTGCCCAAGGAGCTCAGAGACATAATTGTGGCAAGGCACAGATCTGGCCAAGGTTACAAAAGAATTTCTGCAGCACTCAAGGTTCCTAAGAGCAGAGTGGCCTCCATATTCCTTAAATGGAAGAAGTATGGGATGACCAGAACTCTTCCTAGACCTGGCCGTCCAACCAAACTGAGCAATCGTGGGAGAAGAGCCTTGGTGAGAGAGGTAAAGAAGAACCCAAAGATCACTGTGGCTGAGCTCCAGAGATGCAGTAGGGAGATGGGAGAAAGTTCCACAAAGTCAACTATCACTGAAGCCCTCCACCAGTCGGGGCTTTATGGCAGAGTGGCCCGACGGAAGCCTCTCCTCAGTGCAAGACAAATGAAAGCCCGCATAGAGTTTGCCAAAAAACACATGGAGGACTCCCAAACTATGAGAAATAAGATTATCTGGTCTGATGAGACCAAGATTGAACTTTTTGGCGTTAATTCTAAGCGGTATGTGTGGAGAAAACCAGGCACTGCTCATCACCTGCCTAATACCATCCCAACAGTAAAACATGGTGGTGGCAGCATCAGGCTATGGGGGTGTTTTTCAGCTGCAGGGACAGGACGACTGGTTGCAATTGAAGGAAAGATGAATGCGGCCATGTACAGAGATATCCTGGAAGAAAACCTCCTCCAGAGTGCTCAGGACCTCAGACTGGGCTGAAGGTTCACCTTCCAACAAGACAATGACCCGAAGCACACAGCTAAAATAACAAAGGAGTGGCTTCGGAACAAGTCTGTGACCATTCTTGACTGGCCCAGCCAGAGCCCTGACCTAAACCCAATTGAGCATCTCTGGAGAGACCTGAAAATGGCTGTCCACCAACGTTCACCATTCAACCTGACAGAACTGGAGAGGATCTGCAAGGAAGAATGGCAGAGGATCCCCAAATTCAGGTGTGAGAAACTTGTTGCATCATTCCCAAGAAGACTCATGGCTGTACTAGCTCAAAAGGGTGTTTCTACTCAATACTGAGCAAAGGGTCTGAATACTTATGACCATGTGATATCAGTTTTTATTTTTTAATAAATTTGCAAAAAATTCTACATTTCTGTTTTTTTCTGTCAAGATGGGTCGCTGAGTGTACATTAATGTGAAGAAAAAAAATAACTTTTTTGATTTTAGCAAATGGCTGCAATGAAACAAAGTGAAAAATGTAAAGGGGTCTGAATACTTTCCGTACCCACTGTATACAATGTTATATGGGGTAAGCACCTGGGTCAAAGTAAACTGCTTCTTTGCCACTGACAGGCTCATAATGTTATCATCCGTGTCTGACAACATGGAAAGTTAGGCTGTGAATGTATTAATTTTTCCTTATCACAGTGGAAAAGCGACTTTGGCGGTGTATTGCCAGTGGCATTTTGGCATTGAAAACGAATTGTTATCCAAGCATATTAATATTTACTTAAAAACAGGTTAATCGCATTTTTATTAACCTGTGTATTGATTTATTTGTCGAGTGTTGACAGAGAATATCAGAAACAGTTGTATTTCAACCATATGGTTTTAACATTTACAAGTGTAAAAGGCAAGTAGCGCACAGTCGCTAGCTAGCTGTATAACATTAGATAGCTGAATCAGCTAAAACTTTACTTTTGTACTGCAACGAATGTTTGGTTTATTTTGATAAATCTATATATATATCCTCTGGCTATTAGCAAGAAACTAAATGTAACTTTTGTTGTCGACTTGATTCATTATATTGCCTCGCTATTAGTAGTGGCTAACATAACTGCGATGGCAACAATGGCTGTGTAGCAACGCTGATACTGTAAACAACATTTACTTACGGTCTTGACATATGTCATCGTTATTTTGTATTGGCTGTGGGGTCATCATTATCGTGCCTCACAACTCATTGTTGAAAGCGCATTGAACATGCGCACAGTGTTTTCAACTGCTAACTTGAGGAAAGGTCAGTCAGTTTAACCAACAGGTACATGAATTCCAACCTAAAGGGTGCAGCTGTATACAAGCTTTTATAGTGCAAAAGAAAGACACGATTGCACACAAGCAACTATTATACATTTAAACAGACAGCATGTTAAGAAGGAAAAGCTTTAGTTATTTTAAACTTTGTCTGAATTAGGCTTTCTAAAAGTAGAAGGGAATTTTGACCTTACGCATTCTGAAATCTTTGCCTATAGGCCAAAAGGACACATCATGCTTTGTAACCACAGATGCAATTCCAGCATTCAGCTCTAAAAAGACAAAGACATGCTCATAGGTCCTCTGTCCATTTGGCACTAATAAAAGCTAGCTGGTGTCCTTTGGCAATATAGACACTGACATGGTTGTGCTGTGAAAGCTTTTCTTCTTTTTTCGCAGGATGTTCAGTCCCAGAACGCCAAACTACATATCGTAACGGTGTTAATATTCGGACGGCCTGTGTTATCGGCAAACGTTCGCGTTGTCATGTGAATCCATTATTAAACTGAAGTTATAGATTGTTAATCCATTATTAAACTTAGCATTTTGATTGTTTAACAGAATGGCCGATGTTTGACACTGTCCGATAACTGACATAGCTTCGCTAGTGTATATCCTGAAAAATTATACCAAGACCTAATAGTCAATTAAAGCGCAATTCAAATTTTCAAAGTGTTACATTTTTGCATAGTGTTACTTTAAAAGGGAGTTTTTCCTTGCTATTGTCACCTATGTGCTTGCGCTAGGAGGTTCAGGGTCTCTTAAGCACCTTGACACAATGTCAGTTGTTAATGGACCTATATAAACAAATAGCTGTTAAGAAGGAAAAGCTTCAGTTTTTTTAAACTTAGTCTGAATGAAGTGATTCAATTATTTGTTGTTATATTGGCTCATCACTGTAGGGGTTCCTTATACAGAATCATCCAGCAGTTATGGAAGTAGTGCATGCCCCCAGTTAAATAACTCCAACATTTACTTACCTCTAGTCTGTTAATAGTTTAAATAACTCCAACATTTACTTACCTCTAGTCTGTTAACAGTTTCTTCGTTGCCTACAATGTCCTCCAATTTAAGGGGTCGATATTTCTCTACCCTGCAACACAGCATAAACATTAACCCAGTCAGAAAGCCTCCTTAAAGCAACACCATGCAAAAATGTGCCATATTTGAAGGTATGTTTTATAGGCAACTAGTTTTGGCATCATCTTCAGATTAATTTGGATGGTGTATGGTCGTGTGAGGACCATACACACTCTCCATACTCAAATAGAAGTACAAGTAATTGTCAAAGGAAAAACTCTGTGAGAAGTCAAAGTATCATTTCAAATTATTCAACAAAATGTAAGTATACAAGTATGTAGGCGCATTCTTTATGGGCAGCAGCACCACACTATTTGAGCCTACTGTAGGTAGAGAGCCAATCCACAGGTCATTTTCACAGTAATGCACACACCATGTAGATCCTAATAGTTACCACCATACCAGGCTGAAAATAAACAGAGGACAACTTTGTTGCCTGGAATTTTTTTTTCCTGTAGGCAAATACATAAGCAGGTATACATTTTAAAGTCTCTCCAGTTTTTTGGCAAATCGCCACTTTGCAGATTGCCACTGCTACTGCTTTATCTCCCACTCATTTGGTGGAAGGTGTGTGATGGATTGATGACTGCAGTGAAGTTCACTTGGTAGACATTCACTTGACGTTTACGACATAGCTGGATATATAACTGTTACCTCATTAAAAGTTAAATTAAGTACTACACATTATCTTATTTCACCTTGTATTCAGTTGTGAAATTGGGAATAGTGTTCAAACATGATCTTATACTAAATATCCAACATATTAGACTGAATGCATATTGTTGCGTCCAACGGTTTATTCAGCCCTGTGTCTTGTATGGAGATGGTATTTCAGAATAAAAGGCCTTTTGTCTTGTATGGAGATGGAATTTCAATAGAAAAGGCCTTTCCTAAATTCATGCATATTGAAGGTTGAGTTGGTAGGTAAAGGATTGGCTAAGTAAAATCAGTAATGGTCGTCAAATTTAGAATAATCATGTTTTCTGTTCAGTTTTCCTTAAACAATACTACTGGATTACTCATGATTATTGTTCTGAATAGAACTTGTGATTTACTCATATTGCCTAGATAATTTGTCTGTTCTGTAGTGTCTTGAGATGATTTTAATGTATAGTTATATACTATGACTTTATAGCTAGCAAGCTAACCAGCTAGTGGGCTGACAACTCAGCTTGAATGACAGCAGCTGTGCAGGAGACGTTATTGCTATGTCCCTGTTGTAGTGGTCATCAGCTCGTAAGCGGGCGACAGTGGTACAGGAGGTAGAGAAGTCGTTTAGTAATCAGAAGGTTGCTAGTTCGATTCCCTGTCGAAGCGTCCTTGAGCAAGAAAAACCCCTAATTGCTCCTGATGTGCAGTGTGCCATCAGTGTAAATGTAAAATGTGTATACATCCTTGTAAGTCGCTTTGGATAAAAGCGTCTGCTAAATGACTAAATGTAAATGTAAATGTAAAATGTAAGCGATGATGAGCTATATGACAAGGCAAAAAGTCACTTCCGAGAAATGCATCGTGGGTGGGCCCGCTTCGCCCAAGGGCCCCAGTGCGACTGCACTGTCGATAGTTATGCCCCTGACAGCGCAGGTACACTCAAATAAAGCCAACAGCAAATAAACAAAATATATCTTTTTCAACCACAAATAAGAGATACATAACAGCGACGTCACGCAGAAGCTCTGGCTTAGGGCCCACCTGAGCTCATGGGCCCCTGGGCCTGGTAGGCTCGTTCGGTAATCCATCCCTGATTGTACCCATCTTCTGATGGCTACTTCCAGCAGGATAACGTGCCATGTCACAAAGCTCAAATCATCTCAAACTGATTTCTTGAACATGACAATGAGTTCACTGTACTCCGGTGACTTCCACAGTCACCAGATCTCAATCCAATAGAACACCTTTGGGATTTGGTGGAATGGGAGATTCGCATCATGGATGTGCAGCCGACAAATCTGCAGCAACTGCTTGATGCTCTCATGACAATATGGAAACATTTGGAAAATCTCTGAGGAATGTTTCCAGCGCCTTGTTGAATCTATGCCACAAATAATGAAGGCAGTTCTGAAGGCAAAAGGAGGTCCAACCTGGTACTAGCAAGGTGTTCCTAATGAAGTGGCCGGTGAGTGTATATTTATTTATTTATTTTTATTATTATTATTTTATATATATATATAATTAAACAACCGAATGAGGCCATAGTCTGAGATTTTCAAACAGTCAGAGACAACACAAAACAATCTGATTGGCTGTTGCTAGTTAAATTCGCTCATTATTTGCAGGGTGATGTGAATTAATGAATGAGAGATCCTATGATTAAACTTTCCCCAACCTTTTTTCGCTCGTCTACGTCACAATCGCCTGCCTCCAACAGAAATGAACGGAATACAGAATTTCACTTCACTCGCTTTTCATCATCATCATTGTTTATTCAGGGAGAATTGACTGAGCACTGCTTTTGACAAGTGACTGGATAGCCTACTAGCTGGCTAGCTTGCTAACTTACACTACTTCCACACGACCACTCAAAGCGAAGCGAGCGTTTCACTTCAGTGACATGTATCAGTACCGTGAGATCTATGAACGATTTTAGCCTCATTCACTCCGCGTGCGCCATCTTCCGTTTTTCGTGAGATGAACAGAAAGTAGAATTGAAAGAAATATCTAGTACTCCAAGCAAACATTACGGACTCGTATGGGTCTGTGATACAAAACGACATGGAAAGCCGTATGCAAACTTGTTAGGTTAACGAACTGTATTATAGTCACTAAACAATTGCCCCGCAAACATTTCCTACCTCACGCATAGTAAACATTACCTTATAGAGTTCATCTCGCAAAATCACATTAAAACTGCATTTTTATTTGCACACATATTTTAACAGAATGTAGAGGATGGAGGATTAATGTTATAGGTAAAGGGGGAAAAAATCTCCCACAACCACTTCCACCTGCACAGTAGGGTGATGTAAATTAATGAACGAGAGATCTTGGTAAACTACTGTTGGAGTTAGTTGTATATTACCATGGTAACTCGTATGCTTCAACCACTCCCTTGGATACGATATCGTCCTTCTTTGCGGATGAGCCTGCATCCTTTTCTGGTTTGAGATTATCATTTTCCTCCACGTCCATTTGGAAAGTTTTTCACTAACGATAGATAATTCCCGCCGTTCCCCTCGCTGCGTGCTTCCTGAAGTAGCTGCGTATTTTCAATATGGCCGACGTTCGTCAAGTTTTCAAAATAAAAGTCGAAACTTTATTCATTTGTTTTGAATCATAGTGTAAACACTTTAACGTAGATGTTGAACCAGAAAAAGAGCTTGAAATGCCCTTTTCAAAATACAAACAACCTATTAGTGTTGTTCAGCTAAAAAAAAAAGGTCAAATTTGTACCTACAAGAGAGGCGTTTGAACTTCTCTCCATGTGTCACTCCACTTCATCTGTGTGGGTGAGGCTTGTGCATGAATGAAATGGGGGGGGGGGGGGGGGGGGGGGGGGGCACTTTTCCAAATATATAGATAATGAGCCCTGGGTCGTCTTTGTAGGTACCAGGGCATGGTCAGCCCCAGCTGGGTCACATTCAGACCCCACTAATGAACTTCAAATTGTCAAGTCAAGTAAACCCTATGTGTAAATACATGAATAATAAAGAATTTAAGGAACAATTAAAACAAGTAAGAAGTGAAAAAAATAGAAAGAAATACAAAAGAAAATATACCAAGAAGTGTAATAGAAGAGCAAAGTTAAAGGATCAACATGTAATACATTTACTGTACTAAATAATAAAACAAAAATGATATGTCAGTTAAGGAAACATGTTAAACTGAAATATTGGCTTCTCTGACTACAACACTCTCCTTTTAAAATGTCCTTTCCGTAGCAGAATGTTTGTGTTTTGGCTTGTGTGATTACGCCCACTGCCTATTTCTGCAGTACCATTTCGACACCCCAGGTGGCCAACAGGCGTCAAGCTATCTGATACTTTTTTCTTTGGTCCCCGCTCTTCTTATGTTTACGGTGTCCGTTGACTTCCATTCACTTTATTTGCAGTTCTTTGCGCAACTGCTCTTACGCACGTCGTTGGAATAATCCCTGCACCATTTCACTATTATAATACACTACTAGGCAATTTCTTTCCTCACTGAAATATAAAGAATAATGTTTACAGTATTTCATTCTTATTATAAAATAATGCACAAGAACCGTGTATACACAACAAAATAACTAGATAAACACACAGAAATGTAGCAAAATAACTGTTTAAAAGTCCATCCTGCTCAATGGCTTACACGGTGACAATGTGCTCCCTATGCCCTGGAAAAAAGCACAAAACAAAAGCCTACAGATCACTGTTCTCAATGTTTGTCATGGTTTATAGAGGATGGACAGACAGCCAGTCCCCCCGGCCCCCCTTAGCTTGGATTGGTGGACATTAACCTTCATGGCTGACCTTGGATTGGACATTAACCTTCATGGCTGACCTTGGATTGGTGGCACTATGTCTTGCCCCTCCCCAAAACCCTCCTCAGACATGATTCGTTTATTATTGATTTATCATCATTATTGCTGTTGGTGTTGTGTTCTTAGGTAGGTTATATTGATTGCCTGACAAACAGAAATGAATTACACAAATGCTTTTATCAGAAATTAATGAAATACATTTAAATAGCAATTATTAGACATTAGACATAGAAAAATTTGCATTATAAATCCATGTACAATTACACATGACATATGATAAAACATGACGAAGTGTAATACAATCTAATTTAATATAACATAAAAAAGGGCTTTTAGAGAGTGTAAAGTAATCACTTTCTCTAGAATTCTCTAGAAGGACCCAGCTCCTCACGCTATGGTCTCCATTGCACATCTATCCACATTAACACATTCATGGTAATTCACAAGGTACTTCTGGTCTGCATCCAGTATTTTCTGTGGCTCCCTCACACATTTCAGACGATTCTGTACTATGGGCTGGAGGCCAGACGACCCTTATTGGCCTTCAATCCAAGATGGAGTCCTCCTCATTCCACATCACATCTGCTGTTGCTGTCCTCCATAGGGTAGCCTCTTCCTTTGATTGTAGAACACCAGCTCTGGCCTTATGCATATTCAAAACACATGGCAAAGAGAAATTAGACCACTGAAAAAATCCCAAGAATTACTGAGGAAAATATCCCAATGCTTTCATAGTAGGTCTTGCAACCTGAAACAGTACATCAAACAAATGTATGGATCAAGTTTAGGACATTAGACATATTCACCAACAAGGATATAGCTGAGCTTGCCTTTCATAACTTCAGCATCCATATGTGTGAAAGCCATCAACACACCATTACAGCCTTGTTGTGTGAGGAAGACACACTGGGGAGAAGAAAGGAAGATTGATTCAATTCATTTAGATTTAGAATTCAAGTTACTGTTATGAAACAACCATGATGATATGCTTACATAAGCCAAGCATACAGTACCTTGTCAGTTGATCATATTTGTGTGTGTTGTTTCAGTGTTAAATCTCCACAAGGCTTCCTGTAAAAAGTACATTTATTAGGGGTAAAATTCAACCACCTTAAGGCATAGAGCAAGTCAATAAATGACACTGGAATGTGTTGCAGTCATGCAAAGCACAGCAAGCCACAGAAATAAACTGCAATAAATGACTGATTCGATCCGATCCGATCCTGTCCAATTGCCATAATATGCTGTTCATTTAAAAATGCATTTAGCAGGGCTATCAGCTGTTTGTTTTATTTTGAATTATATATTAATAATTGAATATTCCCAGCATGTCAGAGTAGCATTCCCACTCTGAATTTCGTGAGCCATCATCAAATGAGTTGGTAGAAGAATATAAAACTAAAATAGGCAGAGTATGATAGGGCAACAGTTCATTTAAAATCCTTTTTACACATGTATGTAGTTTTCCTTCCCCAACTCTAATTTCACGCTGCTGTGGCACTTAATGGTAGGCTATTGGCTACTTTCACACTACGTCATGTAAGCACACAAGTTTGATTGGAGTATAGCCTCTTAGATCTGAGTGGGTGGTTTCAAAAATGGGGGTGCGTCTTTCACAATCAGAGCAGACTACCGTGGCCAAACTTTTATGGTTGTTTCACCTCAAGTTAAGGTCAATAGCATATCCATCAGAATATGTAGTCTAGTTGACCCATGATTAGGGGAGTCTTTGAGTTTTAATTTTCATTAAGTTTTACAAGGTTATTTGTTTTTGTATGCTTGATTCAAGAGTCCATGTAATTTCATTGTAGGACAGTGCACTAAAACCCTGACTATAATCAAGTGTGTGTGTGTGTTAATCATATGCCTTTGTGTGCCATTGATTCTTAGGTGCTGACGTTTCTGTCTCTGTATGTGTGAGAGCTGATAAGAAAAAACTAGTAGTCCTTCTTTCCTACATTACGTTGCAAAAAGCGTAGCAAGATGACCTTGGACGTGGGAAACCCACTATGTGGTTATCTCTGCTGACACAGTGCCTTCCAGTCAGAGAAAGATCTACTGGCCTCAAACCTGTGGGCTTGAATGTGTTCTCACTACAGAATGCATTCAACAAAGCCTTTTCACAAGGTAATGTTTTTTGGATAAGAGAACTATTTCACAGGAATCTTCATGCTGTTTGCGGTATACCTATATATGCAAGCGTAAATTCTGACACAAAATACACTCCATATACATCCAAATGAATACTGTACAAGTAAGCATAGATCAAAATGGCTAGCCTGGGGGTAGACGTGCCAGATACCCACATTTACGAGTAGAAGCACTAAAAAAGTGAAAGTTTCATAATATGTCCTATTTAAACTTGCAACCTCGAGCATGGGAAGCAGGCGTACTAGCAAGGAGGCTAAAACCCGTGGGTGTCTGTCTCAAGCATGTCTCTTATGGTGTTGGGGGTCGAAGTTTACTCACTGCACAGCACTCTACCCACTGTACCTTCCTAAGCAAAACAGACTATCCAACCACAGCTGAAGTCAGCCGAAGTTGAACATGACCCCACCTATAAGTGAATGGTGATACCACAGGCATGGCTGGCCCTGGCAAAACATTCATCTAAACAGGAATGGTAGTGCATTGAACACCCGGCTGGGTTACGCAAGTGCACTTGAGAAGGCCATTCTTTGCGTTCTTTTTGAAGAATTTTCATAGCCTGATAGGGTGACCAGGTGTCTCACTTTGCATTTTGACCCTTTCTTCATCATTCTACCAATTTTACTTTTTTCTAGACCTTTTATCTAACAAATACCACCAGCTAGTATTAATTTATCTATCAATTATTACCATTCAGTACTAATAAAGAACATTCCTTTAAGTTGTTACAGAATCAAGGACCTCATCCTTTAATGCTTTAGGTGAAGAAGCCATTGAGTCTCTCCACCAGCCAAAGTGATGAATGTATGTGCCTCTAGGCCCCTGCTTAGTATTCCACCTGCAGTGTCTTTACTCAATGCTCTGAATCGGAATATATTTGTTATTTTCAATCATTTTGCTGCATCATCCAGTCAATTTATTTTTAAATCTTACCTTTCTCTTTTTGCTGCAGTCGCTGTCCATCACTTCCAACACAATGTGAAAATACAGCGAAGATACCCAAGATAATCTGTCTCTACCCACTCTAGGAACCTGCAGCCCTGGATGAGAGGTCATCAAAGCTGTTATTACGTCATTAGCTGAGCAACTGCAATTCAAGGCACACTGGGGCTGTGCCACTTGGGGAGGGGCTGCTCATTTACTCCCCTAAGTTACTGCAAACATAGACTTGATTTATTTTGAACAGTTTGGGAGTGCTTGCGTTTTTGGATGTGGGAGACCGTGAGTGAGGGGTTGCAAACAACTCAGGCTGGTCGGGTGGCTCAAACGCAAAATTGTTAGCCCACTGTAATCAGCCTGAAACGTTAACGGCCCACCGGGAATTCTCCCGATTACCACTCCACTACTGGTGGGGCCAGTAAACTCTTCTGCAACGTCACACAAAAAACAAACTTACATAGGTGTTTAAGAGCCAAAAGTCACAATACAAATGTTTCTTATTCAGTAAGATAGACATTATATAAATGTTTTAGGTTGTCCCACACAAACTTACTAATTGTCCCACATTTGGTCTGTTTGCATTTGGTCACCCGCCTAGAGCCTGGTGAAATCGGTTTAACACCTCTGACACACCCACCAAATTTGAGAAAATGTAGCCTACCTGGTATTGCAATTTTAGCAAAACGCTGCACACCGTCTTCAGGTTGAACGTGCCCCGGGTGTGTTTTCACTCGAAGATTGAAATCTCCCCCTTTACATCTCTTGTAAAACAAAACAAACAAACAGCAAAATCGAAATAAAAAACCAGACGAAATGCTGGCCCTTTAAATGCAAACACATTCCTCAAGGATTTATCTTGCGTCATTTCCGTTTGTCAACCTGTTGAAATCCATCCCTTAATGACCGAAAATCAGTTAAAAATACAGTTAACATACTAAATGGCAAATAACGGCTTTCGATGTGTTTCTCTGTAATGTAAGACTGTTATGCAATCGCTGACGTGAGGAACACTTTTCAAGGATATCCAACGAACGTTACCGAGGAATCCACTGCTGTTTGTGGGACAACGTCGGGTGTCTCCAACTTGTTGCTTCAGCATCATCTCCAGGCGAGGTAATTTCGATCTAACTAATTTAGCAAGTCAGCAGTTGTATTTAATTAATTATTATTCGTTTAGTATACGTTTTCCTGAAACGTTATTCTATAATTTCAGTACTGACAAAACAATTGGATCTAAATGGTAAAGTCAAAATTGAGTAAAACATTTCTGGGGCAACTTGACTAGCCGACGTTGGCGAGCTAGCAACAGGTAACGTTATGCAGCGTTTGCACAGCTTACTCACAGTAACTTACATTATGTCGCTTATTGATCTTGGCTCTCATTTGGCGATTGAACTTGCCTTCACGTAATGTGCAACTAAAGTATAACCAGTAGAAACATTTGATAAAGAATTTAATTTTGTTAGATCAGTTGGCCACTTACAGAATAAGTTAATTTACTTAAAGTTAGACTAACTGTAAAAGTGAACTTTAATGGAGAGCGTATAGTGGTGCCACTCATTAACTAGAATAGGATGCCAGCAACCAATTGTCTATAGGCCTTAACAGACCGGGGGCGTTTTTTCGTTCGATTAATTCGCAGGTCGGTATGATTTTTCGAACAGTTTTTCTTTTGTCGCGAGTACTTTCACTCATACTGCGATTATAACACAGCGAAAAGTCGATGCACATATTTTCTTTGGAACGAGTTGGATTTTTTCCCGAGCTTAATAAAACGCATCAACCAATCACGTTGTGCATAACGGACCTCACGTCACAACAACAATGGCGGACCTGTTGATTGTTTGTGTTTCTCACAACCCTGCATCATATCACAAAGGGCATGCATGCGTTTCAATCGAATGTTAGACGTGATAATGCTGACGTTGTGTTGTTGCAAAACGCCCAAGCAAAGTTTCTTATTATTTCTACCATCGCAGTTTTGTCTCGGTTGGCCAAGCGCAATGTAAGGACGTGTTGCTGTAATAGAAAAAGTCTAAAAAAGTAAATAACACTAGCAACTCTAGCAATCTAATTTTCTAGTTCGTCATGTCTACAATAGGCCTACGTTGTGCTCCATAAACGAAATAAGAGTGGACTTAACTTTGTGATACGTGGATAACTTTCAGTGGTCCATAAAGGTAAGGTGGTTTACCATCATCTAGTTTAACTGTTTAGTTGGTCACTGGCGCGAAGTGTGCACAGCAAGCTAGTTACAGCAAACTTTGTTTAACACTTGTTGCAGCAGTTGTGTTATTTTATTAGGCTTATAGATTTCTGTGTCCTGCACCTGACTCAAACCTTCGGACACTAGAAAGTGGGGATGCTAATAAGGAGGCTAACACCCCTTGGTGTTATGACATGTTGCTAGGACGTCTCTTGTAGTGTCAGGGAATGAGGTTTTTGAACTGAAGAGTTCTGTATTTGCGGGCCACTAATCAAGAGATACATCCCTTTGTTTTAGCATGTTTTAACAATTTAGCATGTTTCAACATCAAAAGCCCTGTACATTCTCAGTAACCATTTGTATTCAGACTGCGATTATCGTGTTCGAAGAGGTAGACAATAGGCCAGTGACTGGTAGGATGGCCAGTCTGAGCGAGATTATGGAAAAGTCCCTGTTGTCTCTGTTCCAACAGTAGGTATACCGTAAACTCTGTCTTTCTTGAGACCATGTCTATAATGAGGCCGTTATGTCTGCATGACCACTAGACTACTCCTATCATTCACTCAGGAGTCCGGACACTACAGACAGTCGTGCGCGAAACCAGCACCAAATAGTATGCAAAACATACAGAAATCACATTGGACTCTGTGTGCATGCTGTTTGTGCAAAACTTTTGCACATTCATTTTTCCCATCGCAATTTCGTGTCGTATCTGGTGTGTAAAGGCCTTAACGTTGCTGGATTCAACTTTTTGCACTGCTAATGATCAGAATAGCGGAGAAGTTAGTGTCATTTTTGCATGTTGCTGGTGTAGAGGCAATAAAAGAGAGATTGAATTCCAAGAAGAAGAGAGGGATACAAGTGTGGTGCTAAAGCAGAAGTTTTAAGAATATTCCAAACTTAAAAACGTTCTATACACACACCCCGTGTTATTCACACGGGCACAAGGACCAGCATACAATAGATGCATATGTTACGGATCTGAAAAGCAAAGCATGGGTCTGAGTTTTTTTTTTTTAGAAATTCAAGATTCGTGGGCAAGTTGCTCGGGGAGGCAGAGCTCACGCTGCAGAAGGTGGTTGGTACTTGGAAAGCAAGTCACATCCAGCCAGGTTAAAGCATTTAACAACCAGCCAGGTTAAAGCTTTAAACAATCAAGTGGAGGTGCACAAAATCTGGACTTTCCAAGTCAAGGAAGGACAACAAAGACTGAAGAGGAGGAAGAAAAAGGAGCAAACTGCATTAGGTGTGGCCATAAACATGAAACGAAGAGGAGTCCAGCCTTCGGTCAGGCATGCAAGTCATACCTTAAAAATAAATGTCAGAGAAAACTTTCAGCTCACTCGATATTGATGGAAAACTCACATCTGAATGCAAGTTAGTGACATCCTCAGGACATAAAATTGTGTAATTGGGCAAGAAATGTCTCATGTGAACACAAAATGCACATAAAAAAAATACAAGATTGAGTTTGAAATCATACAGCAAGATGTTCCAGCAATATTAGGAAGGACACCATGTCAGAAGCTAGGCCTGGTAAAGATGCTGTATGATGATGGAAAAGACGGAGACATTTAAAAAGACTTAACGCAGCAATAAGGAGTTCTGTTCCAAAACTAGCAAGCTAACTACCTAAAAGGTATGTAAAAACCTTGCAAACGCCACCAACAGCCCAGCTTGCCAACACACTAACTGGTGTCTTTTGGCAGTATAGCTGGCAATGTCATGCTGTGAAAGCTTTTCTTCCATTTTTGCAGCAGGGTGTTCCAGCCTGGAACAAAGAACTACTTACGGCATATCCTGATTGGCTAGTGGGAAAGACACAAGTGTTTATCTGACCATATGCTATTAAAATGAATTTGAGGATGGTACCAAAACTAGTTTCCCATAAAACCATTGTTGTGTCATTGTTGCATAGCGTTACTTTAAAAGAGAAGATTTAGGGTAGGGTGTCTGTTTATTCGGCATCTATGCAACAGATCTGAGGCACACACAACACGCTACGATGGAGAGAGAGAAGGAGGGATGATTAGGAGGTATTGCCCATAGTGTAGTGTCTCCTCTGCGTTGGCCTTGCGTCCCTTATATTCAAAGGCTGTGATGTTTCCTCAATGTCCCAGCATCACTCCTTGCTCCATTCTCTCATCACACATAGCGGGCGGTGTCTCCACACGGCAAACCTACAGCAAAATATATGTCTTCACTGGGGGTCTGGTTTAAGGTGTAAGGTGGGGTGTGTTAGGAAGTGGAACAGTATGGGGATATGAAAGATGTGAAGGTCTTCAGACAGGAAAGGTCTGGCTGACCAGTTGAATGTTAACGAGCGCGGTGTAAATGTGATGCATTATTGTGGGGGAGGGATTCACATGACAAAGTATATGAAAAACACCAGTATTCTTCACATTAATGCCATGAAATCCATTTTGGGAAGTTATGGTATTGCAGACCATGTCATATCTGACCATGTCCACAGTATGCTAGTGCAGAGTTTCAAGCCTGCCAGAACATGCCACCTGAGGGCTGTACACACAGGGCTGGCACAGCCATTACTGGGATGATGTCTGAAATGCCTACCTTCCTATCTCTACAATGGTCTAAGAACTATTCAGATCCATAAAGTACTTAAGGTTTTGGATTAATATTTCAGCTACATTAATGTGCATGTTGCATTTTACTGCCCTAGCTGTTTAAGGTTGAGCTCATTTTCAAGTGTGTGTAATGTCTATGTGGCCCAGATTGAGGGTTAGTGCCCTGTCTGGGCCAGTCTCCATTATCTCGTATGTGCGTTGACCGGCAATGACTTTTTTGTTTATTTGTAGATGGCTTCATAACATGGGACGATTGCATAACATTTTAACATGATGGTCTTTAACCAGACCATGACCAGATGAATCCATTTCTGCTGCCCTGCCTGGGTGTCTGTTACTAGCGTGGCTAATCCAAAGCAGCACAAAGTTCAAATACAAAGTTCAAATATATGACCTATTAGTGAGGAAACAGGAGCATCTTCAGTGGAAGTGGTTTCAATTGGAATACCCCACGTCAACCTACAATTTAGGTCACGGTTTATGAATGAAAACAAATGATCGTACAAACCAAGAAATCTATTTCATATACTTGAATTATTATTAAATATGTGTTGTGTTGCCTACTGGATCGTGTTTAAGAAATAGCTTATATTTTTCTTATGTCATGAGAACAGCAAAATTTCAATAATTGTGGTGATATTATTTTGTTGATCATCAGGGAAGAAGGTTGACTGTCCCGATACAAACATATTGGATGAGACACAGGCAAAAAGCTAAGGTAACGTTACTTCATTTCACTAGGCTAACTTAAGCATTTACGTTGTCTTGTTAAGCATATGCATTTGTACCTGTGTGTGTGCAAAGGTAATGTTCCAGTTAATGTAAAACAGCCCACCTGTTTGTGGTATTGTTAGGTGTACTGCTTGTGGCTGCTTGTTTGTTTAAAGTAACTGAAGCTTCTCCTTAACATGCTGTTTATAAAAGGTAGGATTAAATGAAAAATGAAAAATGTAATGGGGTGCAATTATGTCTCTTTTGCACTATTATAACTATATATAGACACTGTAATATGGCTTTTGGCTGATAAAAACATAACCTACATTTAGGTGATTCCCCCGTATCTCAGTCGGCCTATGTGCTTCTTCCAGGCCAAAGACCACAGGTGCTGTTAACACTTAAAACGTTCTCGTACATGCGGTTGCCATGTTGTTCAGAACACTGAGCTTAAGCTATGCACCAGTCCTGCTATAAATCTGAGCTTCATGAAGGTTACAGGATTCAGTATTTGTTTGAACTAATTTGGAGAGCTGTTGTTTCTGTGTGTTCATTTTGGAGGCTGCAGTTTGATGTGCTGTTGATCTATATTAAATTGGCCTATTACACGTGTTTTCTATTGCTTTGACCACCCTGTTTGAATCAGTGGGGCTAGATTAAATAACAGAAATGCCTTTGTATTTAAATAATATTTGTGTTTTTCATTTACTTTCAACTCATGTAAATCTTTGCCAATGAGGCACCGCATTCATTAATATTCAAATGGTCAGCCAGACCTTTCCTGTCTGCAGACCTTCACACCTTTCATACTTAGGCAGACCCTATACTGTTCCCCTTCCTAACATGCCCCAACTTTTAGCAACTTTTGGCACTGCGTTTATCAAAAACACATTTTCCCTAGTGAAAGCCCCGTTTGACTAGCCTGGATACCAGACCGAACTTAGCCCCGCCCACACATTTTTTGGTTGGGAAGTTCGGTCTGGCATTACTCCATTGAGGAGAAATTATCTGCGGCTCGATATCGGCCGTACCAATCAAATTGTTAAGGCGGGCTTTATACGATGATGGACAGATGATCAACAGTAACGTAACCAACCACGTCACCAACACACGAGTTGAATTCGTTTTCAACAAACATGGCTACCGCTGGAGAGCTGAAATATATAGATTCGAGTCTATTTAGACATTGACAGTGCATTTATTTTGAAAGAGGAACAGAGAAACGCGATTAAGGCATTTGTCAATCGAAAAGATGTTTTTGCCTTCCTTCCTACGGGATCCGGTAAAAGTGTAATGTATCAGCTGCCCCTGGTCACATACTAGGTTGTTCTGATTGGTTGTAGGTAACCAATTGGGCGAAGAGGCATTTTTTCTCCTGGTTCGGTTGAAACACGCCCCATAATCACAGCCCAATGGAGCGATATCAGACTCATATTCTGACTAGAATTATGAGTATGACATCGTCAGGCTACCGTTTGACCACTCTGGAGCAAAAACACATTTCCCCTAGTGAAAGCCCCGTTTGACCACTCCGGAACAATCCTGGTGTCCAAGCTGCCGAATAGGAAGTAATGCCAGATCTCAGCCAATCTTTTGTAAAATGTCGTAAAACTTGTCCTGAGTGCTTACAGCCATGTCCCTGGTATGACAATGACAACTATGCCCAGCTGAGCTGTTTTGCCCCCACTTGGCTGCTTTCAGCTGTATTGTTTTGAAGCCAAAGCCATACATCAGTGAGTGTTTCATCAAAACAGATGATTCTTTGCTCTGTGTTTTCTAGGACTCGGTGCCGTTACAATGTTGAGTTTCCTCCGCCGGACCCTGGGCCGGCGGTCCATCCGCAAGCATACTGAAAAGAGCAGATTCAGGGAAGCCCAGCGGGCCACCACTCACATTCCAGCAGCAGGCGAAGCTAAGTCCGTTATCACCTGCCGAGTGTCATTACTGGACGGAACAGATGTCAGTGTTGATCTGCCGGTGAGTATGCTTGCCCTTGCCAATTTGAGCACTTGAGCGTTTGGTCATTGGCTTTGATCTTTTGATTTTGTTGTTTGTCCTTTGATGACAAGCCTATTAAAATGATAAAGAAATATGACCTTCAAACAATATAGACTAAGTACAGAATGAAAAAGTGTTACGCTAATTACGTAAGCTAATTACGAGGAAGAACGATCAAGCTTGAGTAAATAAGTAGACCTTTGAGTAAACACTAAGTCTATTCCATGTCAAACGGCGTTATTCTTATCTGTGGTACTTTACATTGGAATTGTAGAAAATTAATGAATAATAACATTAATTTTGTCTGTCTGTGAGAGAGCTGATTTGTGACGAGTAGTGGTGCACCTACAGGTAGAGAAAAAGCCTTTTAAAACTGAATAAAAAGCAAAAGATACGATTGGAGTGAGTTCTATCTGTGTCAGAGGGATGTAGATGAACATGAAATTTGTATTTAACAAATTAGAATTTGGTTTCAACATTGGAATATTGCAGGCGAATTTGGTTGGTAATGTACGTATTTTCAACACCAGACAGATACAGATATTTCTTCAAAAGCGATATGTTAATAAATGGGTAACCAGAGAAGATTGAGATGGTGCAAGAGCCACAAACGTACAACCACTTTGTTTTCACTGTTGGCAAAGATAGATAGATAGATAGATAGATGGATACTTTATTAATCCCGAGGGAAGGGGGTGTAGTGGCTAAACTCAGGGTTTTCCTATAACCCTACTCTTGTTACCACCTGGAGAGTGCTGGGGTGCAGATCTGTCTCACTCATAGCCAGTTCCCTTGAATTCATCCAAAAAGTCACATTCCCGTGGTGTTTTCTGAACTATTAAGTGCAACAAATAGTGTACATGAAACCTAGATCCATTCAGTCAGGACTATGGTTTGGCCATGGCTCCCAGTGGAGTAGGCCGTAGACACTATGGTTAGGCCACGGCTCCCAGTGGAGTAGGCCGTAGACACTATGGTTTGGCCACGGCTCCCAGTGGAGTAGGCCGTAGACACTATGGTTAGGCCACGGCTCCCAGTGGAGTAGGCCGTAGACACTATGGTTTGGCCACGGCTCCCAGTGGAGTAGGCCGTAGACACTATGGTTAGGCCACGGCTCCCAGTGGAGTAGGCCGTAGACACTGGCTGAGTTGACTGAACTGGCTCTGAGGTCAATGACTGTATGGCTCGATCACCTGTCTTCTCCCCCCGCCATGCGCAACACAAATATACAAAAAATGAATAGATTAGGAAAATAAAAAGAATCTTAAATGCGGCTCCTACAGGGGGTTTATCCCCTTTTATGCAGAACAGATATAGCCCATGCCCCATAGAAGTGTATGGGAGACTCGTTGATTTCACCGAAACCATTATTTCTCTTCGGAGTGATTTATGGGTCTTTTGGAGCTATTCATGATGATCCACAATCCACAAGTGATCATTTAGAGCCTAAGTCAGTTGTCAGTGAGAAAATTATGACGGCATACTGCAACATGTCTGAGGCCTGGACATGTACAGCATCAGACTTTACTTGATGTTATACTGGGGAGACAGTGGTACAGTAGGTAGAGAAGTCGTCTAGTAATCAGAAGGTTGCTAGTTCGATTCCCTGTCGAAGCGTCCTTGAGCAAGACACTGAACCCCTAATTGCTCCTGATGTGCAGTGTGCCATCAGTGTAAATGTAAAATGTGTATACATTGTAAGTCGCTTTGGATAAAAGCGTCTGCTAAATGACTAAATGTAAATGTAAATGTATGAGGCCTGGACATGGACAGCATCAGACTTGATGATGTCATACTGCAACATGTATGAGGCCTGGACATGTACAGCATCAGACTTTACTTGATGGTGTCATACTGCAACATGTATGAGGCCTGGACATGTACAGCATCAGACTTTACTTGATGATGTCATACTGCAACATGTATGAGGCCTGGACATGTACAGCATCAGACTTTCCAAAATCCCAAGCCTAGCCACGATGGAGGCCTTCCAGAGATGCATCATCATAAATAATCTGCCTCTTTTGAAACTTTTTTTTTCTCTTTTGTCCTGATAGAAAAAAGCAACCGGTGAGGAGCTGTTTGACCAAATCATGTATCATCTGGACATCGTGGAAAAGGATTACTTTGGGCTGCGGTTCATGGACTCTGCACAAGTGGCGGTAAGACCAAGAAATAACTGAATTGTGAAACAACTGAACATTGTGGTGTTTGCTACATATATAGAGGCAAGATATGTTCATGTTTTGTAGTTGTAGTATGTCGGCAGCAGCAGTTTCTATCAGTTGGAGACTATTGGGCTTTAGAGTATTGTAGTAGTGTAGTTTTTAAATCATAAATGCATAGTTTTCATGCATCTTGAATAGGGCTTTTCAGATTTTGGAAGTAGGCCTACTGCATAGATGAAAAAATATTGAGATCAAATGTGTGGTCTTGGAAGATAGGATCCTCCATAGGATTACACAAGGATCCTTGGGTTGGATGGCAGCGAGATGCCATCAAGTAGAAGTCAATGGCAAGGTCATGTCATTCTCAAATTTGTAGGGGGCTACAATCACAACCTCAGTTGAATTTCTACTCGGGAGCAGGAGATTGTTAGTTATCCAAACGTTTACATGATTGAAGACAGGCTTCTATCATAGGTAGTTGTATGATTTGATCTGGTTTCATGGCCAAGTATAGTTAGCAATGAATGTTTATATCATGCTTCTTTATGACTTACTTGATAACTATTACTTATTGTGGCAGAATGGGAGGGGAAACAATCAGGAACATGAGGGAATAAATCCGATCTCGAAGGAGAGGCAGGGGGAGAGGCTGCCTGGCAAGGTGTATGGGAATTTGAGTTGTGTGTAGTTTGGCTGACATGGTGCGTGTGAATTTGAGTTAGGATGGCAAGGGTGGCAGGATAGCGCAACTGGCTGGTGACGGCTGCCAACACGTGCCACATGCTGTACCCGGGGATCTGTAAAGGTTCACAGTACAACATGTGCAGTCTGTCGCCCAGCTTGGTTGATATTGGGAATTGAATGTGTTCAGTTGTTGGCTGGCTTGGCGTATGGAGATTTGTGCATATGCATAGTAAGGGTGGCAGGACACACAACAGTACCCAACTGGCTGGCAACAACCCCAAACACACGTTGCATGCTGTGCCCAGGATCCGTAAAGGTCCTCCTTCACAGTACAAAATGTTTGATTGATATTGGATATTTTTAATATGTGTTTAGTTGTGATAAGTTATGTTGGCTGGCTTGGTGTATGGGAATGTTTAGTCATACAATCATAGTAAGGATGGCAGGATGCAATTACAGTGCACAACTGGCCAACGACAAGAAAGGGACCAGATGATCAGGATCAAGGTTAGGTTTTTGGAGAGATGGTTTGATCACTGCCTTTTTGAAGGATTGTGGAACGTATCCTGAAATGAGTGAATTGTGCGTTACGTTAAGTAGTGTTTCATTTAATAAGGGTGGTGCGTGTTGAAATAGTTTTGTGAGGATGGGGTCCAGTAGGCACGTTGATGATTTAGATGAGGAGATCAGGGAAGTTAGTATGGGGAGGTCGGTGGGTGTGAAGGATTCTAGGAGTGTTTCAGCGGTAGTCATGGTGATTCCAGGAGTGCACCAGGTTGTGGGGGTGTTACAGCGGTAGTCATGGTGATTCTAGGAGTGCACCAGGTTGTGGGGGTGTCTCAGAGGTAGTCATGGAGATTCTAGGAGTGCACCAGGTTGTGGGGGTGTTTCAGAGGTAGTCATGGTGATTGCTCTCATTGTTAAAATGTTATTGAAAAAGGTCATGGAATCGTTACTGCTTACAGGTTATAGGAACAGAATGTTATGGGTTATGATATCCTCATGCTCAAAGTGACTTGTCTACATCATCATCACCATCTGGCAAAAGAAAGAGTGGCTTTTTCACTGCTCTATGCTGCAGTGCTCCCGAACATTCATCGGATTCTTTTTTTTTTATTTATTTTTTTTATATTTTATCTTTATTGAGGCCAACAGGTTTCAAACATTGTAGGATACTTTTCCTTTTACATAATTTCTCTTATGATTTACAGGTGCCTGATATATAGGAAAAACAAAATAAAAAGGAAAGCAAACCAAATCGGAAATATAACTACAGGGATTTTCCTCATATCAGTATCAGTTTTCTTTCCAGGCCCATTTTTTTTTTTTTATTATTATTTTTTTTTTTTTTACATTTTTGTATTTTTACAATAAGAACAGTTCAAACATAGGGGGAGTTTCACTATACCTCTCTGAGAGAGAATAAAGAAAGAAAAAGAAAAAATGGACAAGCATATACATATACAAATACAGCCAAACAAAAAAACTAAAATTCAAACAAAATCTGTACTGGTGTTATAAAAAATCTGGACAAATTTTTCCAGCTATATTCTCGCCAAGTATTTGAGCATGTTGTTCCCCATTGTAATCTACACAAGCATTCCCAATCTTCTTCAGATATTGGAAGACCACCTTCCTTTTCCCATTTCTCCTTAATATATAGAGTGTTGTCTGGACTGGCTTGGCGCAACCCATGATATAATCTAGACACAACCTTCTTGCATATTGATGAATTGTTTGCACCTTTGAACACTTCCAAAATACCTGTCTTTTGCCCTTCTATTGCTCTGGCTATATTTTCCTGAAAGTAGTGTCTAACCTGGAGATACCTATAGAAATCTTGGCGTTGTAGTCCATGCTCTTGTTGCAACAATTCAAAGCTCTTAAGGGTTCCTTTTTTTACAAATGTGTAGTAAGTAGTAAGCCCCCCTTTGATCCAAGTCTTAAATCTGGAGTCCAGACTATTAGGAGAGAAATCTATGTCAAAAGCACACCATCTTAATATGTTTAGAGTATGTTCCAAATCACAGAGTTTTATTGTCTTCTGCCATGTTTTCAAAGTGGTATTAATCCAAGGGTTGTTTTTATCTATAATGTTGTTCATTAGTCTATTGTCTGCCATTACAGCTGCTAAAGGAATCTGATGGGTCATATTGCTCTCTATATCTTTCCATCTCGCAGAATATGATGGGTTGCTCCAGCACACTAGAGGTCTTAATTGGGCTGCATAGTTATAGTCACGGAGACAAGGAAGGCCTAGTCCTCCACAATCTTTGTGTAACTGGAGAGTTCTATACCTAATCCTAGGTTTTTTACTTTGCCACAGGAATCTTGATATCATTTTATCCCATTCCATAAACTGTTTCATAGGTATTTCCACTGGGAGACTTTGGAAGAGGTATAACAATCTCGGCAGCACATTCATTCTTATAGATTCTACTCTGGAATTAAGGCTTAAGAATGGAATGAGGCTCCATCTCTGTATGTCAGATTTAATGTTATTATTAAGCGGCCCATAATTCAAGGTGGACAGTTTTGAAATGTCTTTTGGGAGATTAACACCAAGGTATCGTATATGGTCTGCCTCCCATGTCAGTTGGTACTTCTCTACCAAGGAACTAGGTGGATCATATTTAAAAGTAAGCACTTGTGTCTTTTGAACATTTAGTTTATATCCTGAGAGAGCACCATATTTTTCTAAAACAGTCATTAGCTTAGGGAATGTCAGAGTAGGCTTTGTTAGGTAGACTAATACATCATCGGCAAATAATGCTAGTTTATGTTCCTCAAAATGTATATTTATCCCTTTAATTTTACAATTCTGTCGTATCCATTGACTGAGTGGTTCAATAAATAATGCAAAAAGCAGGGGTGAAGCTGGACACCCCTGTCTTGTTCCACGTTCCAGGGTGAATGCTTTTGAAAGAGCACCATTGACTTTAATCCTGGCAGAAGGACTGTCATATAGGGCTTGGAATGTGTCTGATCGATTTATGAAAGCCAAACTTTGCTAATACTTTATAAAGAAAAGACCACCTGACAGAGTCGAAGGCCTTTTCTGCATCCAGACTTATAAGCATTGCCTCTGTGCCATTTTGTATGATGTGATTAATAATGTGAAGGGTTCTTCCCAAATTGTCTTGTGTTTGCCTTTGCCTTATAAAACCAGTCTGGTCTGTGTGTATTAAATTAGGTAGAATCTTGTCTATTCTATGTGCCAGTATGGATGTAAATCATTTATAGTCTACATTTAGTACGCTGATAGGGCGAAAATGACCACACTCAAGCTTGTCTTTCCTTCCTTCGGGATTAGTGAAATTATTGCTTCTTTCGAGGAGGGTGGAATTTTATTTTCCTTTAGGACCCAGTTATATGTTTCCAGTAATCTTGGGACTAACTGCTCTCGCAGGGATTTGTACCATTCGGCATTAAAGCCGTCTGGGCCAGCCGATTTATTCGCTTTCAACCTAGAGATGGCTGCGTTTAGTTCCTCAGTTGTTATTTCTGATGCTAATCGTTCATTTTGTTCTTCAGAAATAGAGGGTAAGTTAAGTGAGGCCAAAAATGCATCAATGTGAGGAGTATTATCAATATGTTGCTGAGAATAGAGTGTTTTGTAAAACTTTTCAAAGCTTTGCTGGATTTTTCCCAGTCTGTGTTCAATTTCCCCAGATTCTGGGTTTCGTATCTTAGAAATGGTATTTTCTGCTTGGTGCTTTTTTAGTTTGTATGCCAGAAGCTTCATTGCCTTACCTCCAACCTCATAGTAACGTTGTTTTAGAAATATAAATTTCTTTTGTATTTCCTGTGTGCTCATTTCCTCTATCTCATTCCTTATCTCTTTTATTTCTTGTTTATCCCTTTCATCTAAAGTAACACTGTGAACCCTTTGTAAGTGCTTTAATTTGGTCTCAAGGTCTTGTAGCTTTTGTCTTCTAAGTTTTTTCAGCGAAGAAGTAATGGCAATGATTCTACCCCTCATAACTGCTTTGAGTGTATCCCAGAGGATACCTGGTGTCACCTCCCCATTATCATTTAGGTCAAAGAATGTGTTAATTTCTGCTGTTAAATACTCCTTGGTGTCTGGGTTGTTCAATATATCTGAATTCAGTCTCCATAGTGTAGATCGTTCTTCTCTGTTCAAGGACAGAGAAATAAATACAGGGCTATGGTCTGAAAGAGTGATTGGGCCTATGTCACACCTCTCAATTTTGTGTAGGTCTCTGCTGAAGGTGAAAAAGTAGTCTATTCTAGTGTATACTGCATGTGGTGAGGAGTAATACGTATAATCTCGGCTATTGGGATATAATTTAATTCTCTCCATATATCTACAATGCCCAATTCTTTCATTAAGGCAGTCATTCTCCTACTTATAAGTTTAGTCTCAGACTTAACAGTTGAAACATCTAGTTTTGGATTTAGATGTATGTTAAAGTCTCCACCGCAGATTACAACCCCTTGTGCTTTTGTTGCCATCAGGTCAAATATTTTCCTATAAAACATCCATCCACTGCCTGGACGTGCATAAACATTTAGAAAACTTACAATTGTCCCTTCTAGTTTACCTATTATCATCACATACCTGCCTTCTGTATCGGTGAGTTCTGACATATGTTCATAATTCACTCCTCTTGCTAGCAATATAGCTACCCCTCTTTTATGTCCTGATTTGTCAGATGATGAAAATACATATTTAATACCCATTCTGTTTAGTTTGGCATGTTCAGTGGCATTTAGATGAGTTTCTTGGAGATAGGCTATTTGGACCTTGTCTTTTTTGAGTTTTGACAAAATGTTCCCTCTTTTGACTGGGTTATTTAACCCATTAACATTATATGTGACTAATCTTATGCTTTGCATTAAGGCTTACTTCAATAGTCATGTCCTGCATTTGCGTGAAAAACTTCCCCTTTACAGTAAAGAACAACTGTAAACAAACAAACCGTGAACATTTAACAAAGTAGAGAAAAAATAAAAACATAAAAACGTCTTCCACGATATGGGTCATACTTGTGACCCTCCACCAGATGATAAAAGGTGGCTTTGAGGGAAAGCCTCCCTCTCGATAAGTGGGAGGGCCCTCAGAGGTGACCGCGTAGCAAAGTTCCATGTCCATTGTCCCGATTCTTAGAAATATAGCTTAGTCGCTAGGTCATAAAAAGTCACATTGCTCTATTATGGGCTAAACAGTCACATAATCAAACTCACCATTCCAGGACGGGAGATTGAATCAGTTGGATAATCTGTTGGCATCAGGCTATTATCCACTGTCCACGTTATGGGGTGGATCATCTCTTCGAAAGGCTTGCAACCGCTCTTTGTAGTGAGGGGTTCCAGAACTTTCAACTTGTAGGGCTCGTCCGCTTCTCTGCCAGCTTAGTTTTTGAAGGCGCTCCATCATTGTCTCAGGTTGCTTGACAGGCACGACGTTAAATCCCCTCTTAGCCAAGTCCTTCGTTGCCTCTTCCACGGTGTCGTAGATCTTGTCTCCTTCCCGGTATCTCACTTTTAGCCGGGCAGGGAACAGCGTTTGAAACTTGATGTCTCGCTCCTTGAGAGCTTTTCTTACTTCAGCATATTCTTTTCGCCTTTGCAGAATGCGCGGCGGGTAGTCATTGTCAACATTAATTCGTGTTTCTTCCCACATCAAGCCCTTCTTTTGCCATGCTTTGCTAAGTACCATCTCTTTGGTTCGGAAGCTGGCGAATTTGACAATGATAGATCTTGGCTGTGCATTTGGCGGTGGCTTAGGTCCTAGTGAGCGATGGGCTCTCTCGATTTGTAGAGTTGTTGTATCAGCAATGTCGAGGTTATCACCCAGCAGTTGTTCTACCAACTCAGTCACTGATGCACTATCCTTTTCGGCCCCTTCTGGAATCCCATATAAGCGGATGTTTACTCGTCGTGAGCGGCTCTCCTGCTCGGTTAACTTTGTCTCCATTTGAGCATGAAGTTTTAGCATTTCTGACAAAACACCCTCGACATTTTGTAATCTTTCTTCAGCCTTTTCGATTCGGTCTTCGGCCTCCTCCAGTCTATTGTTTGTTTTTGTTATTTCTCCTTTGATTTCCGCCAGTTGAGATTTATTGTCCTGTCGAAAGTCTCTTAATTCTTGGAGGATCAAAGCTAGATTAGCCGTTGGTTCTCTGTCAGGGCTAGCCGCGTAAGAATTTCCAGTTTGAGTCCCTGTTTGCCCTGTTTTTTTTTATTTCTTTTCCTTCTTTTTTACCCCTAGCTGACATCCTTGCCCCTCTTACTCAATATTTTCAGTTCGTAAACGTAATTCAATGTTTAGGGAGCGTGGTAAAATGTCGAATACTCGGGAGCTGTTCCTCTATGCTGCCATCTTGTCTGTGTCTTGGCCCGGAAGTCCCATCGGATTCTTTTCATATTTGGTATATGTGAAGTCATTGGCCTGATCAGATTTTTGGGCCCCTGCATTAGTCTGGTGAGTGACAGAATGTTTAACTAGTCAAATGAATGAGTTGTTGCGTGGGGGTTGGTCTAGAGGTGTCTACGTTAGGACAAGAGCGTTATTAATTCACCAATTATGTTGGAATTTTTCGCATGCATTAAAAAGGATCTTGTGGCGTTGTGATGTTGTGTTAATTTTGTGTTTAAGTCTGGTAATGGTCGACTTGCTGAGTCATATATGCCTGCTAGAGATGTGCATCTCCACCACTGAGGCTGATGATGCCATACACCTCTCCATGTATTGTCAATGATCCGATACAGTAAAGATACATAAGAAGCAACTACTCATGGATACGATATGATTCACCCCTATTGCGATGCAGTGCGATTCTACGTGATTTGATTCAACACCTTATGGTTCAACGTGATGCGCAGGTCTAATAAATGACTAATAAATGTGTAATAGGTGGCTGAGATGCATAAAAAAACAGTGAGATGGTATGAGTGCTGAAAATGTTACGCCATTGTGGCGGCTGCTGCGTTTTGGAACTGCTCAATGTTTATTCACACCACCGACATTTTTGATGTGCTGCTACCGTCAGCCCTATCTTTGTGTACAGACGGACATTATCAAAGGCAAACTCGATGCAGAATCACTCTGGTCTCATCTGTTTACCTCGTGTGTAAACAAATAGGCCCCATGCCTCAAATCTAGATGACTTATGGCTGCAGCGTGCGTCTCACGCAGGCAGGGTGCATACTGTAATCTGTTAACATGGGCTCCCAAATGAAAGTCAACAGGTATTGCAGCCACCATGTACACACCAGGCAGGCACTGTGAAATGGGCCTTAGGCTATAGATACTTTTCTCATCTATATTGCTATGATTTCATGATCCCGTTGGCTGAAGAGTTTGTTTACGCTTCAATCAAGAAGCTTGATTTTCACCATGTGATATACATTTTCCAACCTCGAGGAAGAATTTAGGTCCCTGACGACGTTCTGTGTAATTTGACAACTGTTTCAACACGCCCCCTCACATCTCCGTTAAGACAGGAGGAATCACAATCAAAATCACAAATGATGTGGTCACAAATTATTAGTCAGTTTTTCAGGGCATACGTTGTAAAAGATGCAAAAATGTTGGAAACCATGTATCTGGAGTTTATCCAAAGTTTTGTATTCAATATCAAAATTTGAAAAAAAGAAAGCTATAGAAAAAAAGGTATTTCACACTTGCACTGATTGACGTATATATGTCAAACCAGCTGTGGTGTATTCATAAAGCACTGGTCATATGTCACAAGGCCTTTTAAATAATTTTTTTAATCTTTATCTTTTTGATAATTTAAACAATACAAATCCTTTTGGCTTCCTCACCTTTTGAGAATTATATGTCAGACTTACTGATACAGACTAATATTCCTGATATGCCACAGTTTCTTTTTGGAAAACACCATCTCCATGATTTTATATAGATTTAAAAAAATTAATCTGTTTGGCCACCTGACCTTTTTACCTTTTGAGGTCAAAACACCTGTGATGCACTCTTTAATACGGAGTGCCCTTGTCAGCCGAACCTTCTTCACACAGTATGAATGCATTTTTTTTGTACAGATTTTCACACCGTATACATTATGACATACATTGTGACAAAGCTTTTGACGTATGATCTCCGCAGAAGTGTGTTTTTACCTCAAAGGGTCAGGTGAACAAATAGATTTATTTGATTATTTGTTAAAAAAATCTATATAAAATGATGGTAATGGTCTTTCGAGAAAAGAAGCCCTGTGACATATCAGTAATATTAGTCTCTATGCATCACAGTTAGTCTGACATCAAATGCTCAGAAGGTGAGGAAGCCAAATGGGTTTGTATTGTTTACATGATCAAAAAAAGAATGCAGGACTTTACCAATTAAATATATAAATAATTCACAATCTTACCATCCCTAATGTCTGCGTGTGTGCGAAGGAAATGTTACTGTTTAGAATAATTCGTGGTAGGCCTACTACTTTTGGCAAAGAGTAAGATTATGTTGGAAAGATTGTTTGATTACGTTGAGTTGATTCCTTTCATCTCAGTACATCTGTCCTTTAGGCAAAAGACCACAGGTGACGGTAACACTTGTGTGTCATCATACACTCGGTTGCCATAGGAACATTAATGCACTAGTGGTGCAATAAAGGTTTGCTTCATGAAGGTTATAATATTCAGTATTTGTTTAAACTAATTTAGAGAGCTGTTTCATTTTGGAGGTTGCTGTTAGGTGAAAATTCCCACTTGGGACTCGTGGACTAAAGTGTATAAGTACTTTTATTCAATATGGGGCTCATTCACATAGCAGACGAGAGAGAAGCAAAGTCAAACGCATCACACACGGCTGAAGTTGGCGTGACTGATGCCAACATCCTATCTGGCAGAGATAACAACTATGCTTTTTGAAAACGTTTAGGTACATAATGCTCCAGATGTAGAAAAGAAGAACAATCAGTTCTTCTTTTCACCTCTCGCCTACACACACAGAATGTACACTTTTAAGCACACGTGCAGAGACAGAAATGTCAGCACCTAAGAATCAAAGACATGCAGAGACAGAAAAGCCAAGCACACAAAGGCATATAATTATAGAAAAGATTTTACATTTCTAAAGTTGCAGTTTGTGGTTGTACTATTGTACATGTATTATTTAGACCCCCCCCCCCCCCCCCATATGAAACTTTATGTTTAATTCAATACAGTTTAACTGCACCACAAACTAGTGGTCGCCCGATAAATCGGGCCGATATCCGGCATTTTTAGTTAATCGGCATTGCCTGATGCCTGCACTCACAAGGTTAATTATCATGTGGTCTGCCACTGTTAAGCATGTAATATAACATAAACATATTTTTTTTCATGGATGGCGCTCATATACATGCGCATACCAGTGCAAAGTTTGCCCGCAGTAGAGTCAAATGAGAATAGTTCTGCTAGCTGGCTAATCAAGTGGGCAAAGCCAGCAGCACCTGCTGTCAGCTGAGGCAGAGAATGAAGACAGGATTGATGAACCTCTCCTCTCATCTCATCTCAACTCAACAATCTGCTATCGTAAGCGATTTATTTGATGGTTATAAGAAACCCAACGTTAGTTACAAACGGTTGCATATGCTAATGGGCTTTGATTCAACAAGTGGGCTTACGATAACAGCAGTCCGAAAGCTAGCGTTAACGTTATCTGAAGTTTATTGAGCTACGTAAAGACATGTTCCTACCTACACTTTGATAATTGGAGCAGGCGCACATTACGCATAGGACATTTTTTTAAAATATAAAATAATAAGTAGAGTACAGAGTGCAGATCTAAATTGTTGTATTTTATCAGATGCATCCCCCCCCCCCCCCCCCCCCCCCCCCCCCAAAAAAAATAAAACCAACATGATATCGGCATTATATATCGGCCGACCTGTTCTCTAAATATCAGCATCGGCTTTTGAAAAACCCATATCGGTCGACCTCTACCACAAACTACATCCTCCAAAATGATCATAGTTGAATCGCCACTTCCAGGGGCGTAGCTATAGGGGGTGCAGCAGGTGCGGCTGCACCTGGGCCTGTGAGGTGTCGGGGCCCGTAGCCGAGCCCAAAGATATACACGCGTAAACTAACAGGCCCCCTATCAGCGAAGGTTGCATAGCGGGCCCACCCTCGATCCCTGCAAAGCGTCAAATTGTCTCGGGTGTGCTTATGTTCAAATGCACGCTATTTTAAGAATGCTAGTAGTGTCAAATGCTATATATACACCTGAAAGGGCAAACTTATCTCAGTCATGGTTGTGATTATTTTTTGGGAAAAAGTAGCAATTTATAACAAAATCATATGCTTATCCTACATACACTATAGAAACTATCAAAACACTATTCAATTAAATGAATAAGTTCTTATTTTCTTTGGTATTTTTGTGATTAGCAATGATGATTGCTGGGTAATATGTATGTTGTTGTCCCATGTCAAGTCTCTATTTGATCATGTGACAATACAATACGCTATAGTTAAACCAATTCTGGTTAGGTCTGAAGGTCTGATAACCTAGCTCATTGAGCACTGCACAGCACAACTTTACTCGTAACAATGCCTTTTAAGCACAAGAGTGGAAGTAGAAAAGGGCAAGAGAAAAAAAGAACAGGAGGAGAAGGCGGCAAAGCTGCCTAAATTAGATTATTTTGGCTTTTGAATTGCCGTCAACTAGTCGCCAGCCCACGGAGTCAGCAGTGCAGCAGTTCAGCTGGGATCAGAATCGCTGTTTCTGCCCTCAGTGGTGTGTCAGCAACCATGCAACAGTTAACAATTGTTACGGTAAGAAATGTTCCTGCTGAGAGTCAAACAAGACTTAGTTCATTGTGTACACACCAATCACTTCTGAAATATGTAAGGTTGATTAATTAAACACTATTTATATCGGTAACAAACACCTTTGATTAACGTTTTTTTTAGACGCGGTTGTGGAAGTAGGGAACGCTACGATTTTTTTTTTTTTAGCGTTCACTAGGGGGGCCCGTCATAATATCTTGCACCTGGGCCCGTCGTTACTACGTTACGCCACTGGCCACTTCATACATGTCGTCAACTTCAATGTTTTTTTTAGCACCAACAAGTGGCCAAAAGATGTTGCTGTATATTTCTGTGTTTTTAATTACTTTATTTCACCTTGTGGCGTTCCAAGACTCTCTTTCTGTAGTTTTTTTTCTAGAATCATTAAACTAATGGGCTGTCATGGAAAAAGGTGTCCGGCTGCGAAAAGGGGTCCGGGCCATAGACATAGTATACATAGACCCCTCCTTGACTGCTTCAGCCCGTTGCCGTGACGAGTTACGTCGCCGCCATATTGGACTGGGACCAGCTGTCCCGTAAAACAAACGCAATAACGGTGGATCTCCGGTTTTTCGGTATAAAAATAGCCTACAAATCAAATAGTGAGACACTGGCAGTCAGTCCGTTTTTTAATAGTTGGTCTCAAATATGCGCAAAGAGAAACATAACCTTGAACAGTGCAATTGACAATAAAATGTAATTACACAAACAAACACTTCTGATACAGAAGACAAGGGTAACCATACATCAAAACATCTGCTGCTTTCTATATTTTTACAGCAGTGAAATATACACATTGCAATATATGTAAATATTTTAATTCTAATATAAATATAACAATATATAATATAATAATTCAATATAATGTATAATTTACTAATATATATAATATTTGATACAATGTAATATTATTTAAAATATATATATATATATATATATATATATATATATATATATATTTGTACGTATACACACTGAAATATATACAATCATTCTCTTAAAATCATCTTAGCAACAGTGCAATTGACCATAAACATTAATGCCATCCCCCATATCCACAAATCCAGACATTCTTTGGGTATTCGGATTATACTGGATATGCTTTTTGATGGCCATGGCATCCAACATGAGAGCCACACGTCCATATTTGACCATGTCCAACATCATCATGTTGAGGCCAGGCTTGGCATCCACAGAAGTCATCCACCTTTATCAAATGAAAAAGTAGTTATATAATGTATTTGAACCAGTAATTCTAAAAAATGCAATTAAATGACATGATAAATACCTTTGCAGTGGATGTGGTAGGTGAAGGTGGAGAGACTCTCTCAGATAGTTGTATGCTTTTGGACCATGTAGGTGGAGAGTGAGGGCAAACTCCCTCTGGTCTTTGGTGTGCTCATGGCCCTGTTTTGACAGGAGGCCTATCGGAATATCTGAAATTCAGATAGCACAGACTAATTAGTAACTGCCTGTATGCTGTTCTTCGATCAATTGCCTTATGAAAACGCCAATAATATGTTTATTCTGACACAAAGGGGAGGTCTAGCCAGGTAGGGCCATATGAATGCTAATGTATAACCATCTTGTCGTGGCTGAAGCCAACAATCAGAGTCTAATAGCTCTAGCTTCAAGACACACAAAAGCCAGGAATCATGGCTGATAGCTCTCTATGTTTAGTCAGTGTGTGTCTTTAAGCTAGAGCTATTGGACTCTGATTGTTGGCTTTTGTCTGTGCCACGATATTCTATTCTTTTGAGATGCACCTGTGGACAGTCGTTCAGCCGAAATGCAGGTATTATCACAGTTTTCCCGTCGCAAACATAAATGCTATATAATTACATTATACATACATTGTAATTACTGACAAGCAAATAACGGTAGATTATACATATACCCTATATTTCTCGCCAATATGATCTTCTTTTGACAAATGATAGAAAAACGTAACGTTAGGCTTTGCTCCCATTTCACGTTAGCTATTAATAGCCTGATTGTGTTGTCACCTAACTGTCAGTTAGCTCTCAACATAGATCATTTTATAATGGCAAAATACGAATAGAAACAATTGTTCAGTCTTACTTGTGAAAGGTAATTCCACGCGATCTTGCTTCTGGTGTTCGGAGGGCCGTGCATCCCCAAACTGAAAACGATTGAGGCATCTTGACGCAAATGACGAAACTGATGAAAACGACTCTCACTGCAATATGGCGGCGACGTAACTCGCGAGGCAACAGAGGAGGAGGGGTCTATGTATACTATGTCTATGGTTCGGGCGATGTCACAATGGCTTTCGAACGACTCTTGAGTGACAGTTGCTATACCAACAATGACGTAATGCAAGCGTTGGTATAGCAACTGTCACTCAAGAGTCGTTCGAAGCCAATATTACATCACCCGGACCCCTTTTGGCACCCGGACACCTTTTTCCATGACAGGGCCCTATTTTGAGGGTGAAACGCCAGCAGAAATGCCAGGTCATGCACAATGTTGCACGAGCCATTAGGTGACCACAACAAAGTCTCCTTACTAGGGCTGCCGCGATTAGTCGAAGTCATCGATGACGTCACTGCTGAAAATGCGTCGACATTAATATTTTAAATCGACGCATCTTTTATTTTTTACCTTTTCGATTTCTAAAACGCTTCTATTCATTATAACAAATGTTCTTCTTCAATATCACTACGTAATTGCTGCGTGCATGACGTCAGTCGTTTTTGGTTGAGTCATTGGTCGGCTCCAGTAAACGCTCCAGTTTAAAAAAATCATGGCGGCTGCCGCAGAGTCTAACTTTATTCCGAAAAGAGGTTCAGTGTAAACGTTTCAAAAGACCCAAGGCTTCGAAAGTATGGGAGTACTTCAAATTATCACAAAACAAAAAGGTGGTTTGTACACTGTGCAAAGTTTCTATGGCATACCACTGCAGCACTAGCGTTATGCACGAGCAACTGAAGAGAACACACAGGCTCTATTCTGGATTGCGATCACATCTGCTGTACAAACATCCTTGGATTTAAATAATAATAATAATAATAAATACGAGAATATTTGTATCATTAACAATAACGTTTCACATTTATAGTCATGATTCTACGAGGCACCGTGATGTCGTAAAATAAATATGAGCACTACATGATCACTACAAATGTAAGTGAATAAATACATTTTTTACTGGCAATATGCAGTGGGAATATTCTCTGTACATCCTGATAACGATACATTAATGAAATGCTCTGACAACAAAAAGAAAATAATCTGTCATCTGTGGCAGCCGTAGGGATGTAAAGATCCTGTCCAGTCATTTCATTTGTCTCTGATGAGATGAGCAGATGGCTTACTTACCTACTTACTCCACCAGTGCACTCATTGCCTGTGGTACACGAGTGTAGAGGTTATAAGGATTTGGCACTCGTCCCTGCCAAGACACACTGAATGAACGCCCAATGAGGCATGACTCCAACTAACTGTGTGCTTTCCCTGAAATTCCCAGTTCGGACAGAATAGAGAGGATGTCATGCTTCACTCCGTCAAATGCTGCTGACTAGTCTAGTAAAATCAGAACTGATGACTGAAACAATGAGAATGGCAAAAGCCTCTGCTCAGTCACAGGTGAAAAAGTAGTTTCAGTAGAATGACTGCTTTTGATACCAGACTACTTACTTAGGGTTTAGCCAATTGTTCTGAGACAAAAAATCAGAAATGAGTTTGAAGACAAGAAGAATCTTTGACAAAAAGGGAAGAAGGGAGACGAGTCGGGTGGCTTAAGTCAAACTCTCTGAAGTTCAGGAGCAACCCAAGCCTGTTTTGAATAATGGATGAAAGGTTATTCACATTTCACATGTTTGAGGTTAGAGATTGTCAACTTATGTTTGGGAATGGCTAAATGGACCGTTATCTTGTTATACTAGTTTGAATTATGTAAAAATGTATCACATGCGGCACACGTCACCCCGCTACTCATTGAGCTCCACTGGCTGCCGGTAGCTGCTCGCATTAAGTTCAAGTCACTTATGGTTGCCTACAGAGTGCTTGCTGGTTTTGCTCCCTCCTACCTAAATGCTCTTGTAAGGGCAAATTTTACACCCAGTACGCTGCGCTCGTCTAGTGAGCGCCGTTTGGCACTGCCGTCTGTGCAAGCAGAGCAAACCAGACTATTCTCATTTGTAGTTCCACGTTGGTGGAACAAACTGCCTAGTACTACCAGAGCAGGGGCGTCCCTCTCTACCTTCAAGAAGCTTTTGAAGACCCAACTCTTCAGAGAGCACCTCCATTCCTAACTGGCTCCTTGACTAGCGCTTAACTTGCACTTCAGCAGTTACATTCCTGCACTTCTTTTTCCTTTCTAGGTTGTTTTTCTATTTCTTATGTAAAGTAATATTTATTGTTACACAAGGTTTTGTATTGCTCTTAGCTTGACTGTTCTCTCCCTTGTACGTCGCTTTGGACAAAAGCGTCTGCTAAATGACTAAATGTAAATGCACATGTATCAGAGAATATTCCAAAAGACTGCATAAGAAAGATGCAGGATGTATGTTTTTAATTTAGCTAGATTAACAGCAGGTGGTCTGTGGTAATAAATCAAGCGCTTTTCTTGTGTTTTTGGTCATAAAAAGTAGGCCATTTTGAATTAACATGGTTGTATTCATTTGGGATATCATTAGGTATTGTAAAGCCAAATATTTGTATTTTTGTGTGTGAGCAAACCCACCATCTATCTACAGTACAAACTTTGGGCACCGCTGTGGAAATGACCGATTTAGATTTTACAAGTGAAAGAAGTAAAAAGAACCCCTATAGCAAAGAAACATTTAACGCCAAGACTTTCTTCACAATCAAATGCTGCCTTAAAGCTTAAAGCTGGGTAGACAACTTATTTTAGAAATATTTTTATATTTCTTTAAATTTACATCCTGAAAGATTGTTGTTTTAATGGTGAATTTCAGATGAAATGGCGACTGTTATACTATATTATAACAGAACTCTATTTTAGCAGAGGACTCGAATGCTGATCTGGTGGGTAGGGTGTTTATTCTAAGTATTCCATGTGACCGATCGCACACAATGCGTTACGGTAGAGAGGAGGAAGAAGCCATGATTAGGTCAGATGGTCCGTGGTGTGGTGTGGTGTGGTGTGGTGTAGTGTAGGTCTCTTCTGTGTTACCCTTGCATCCCTCTGTCCTCCAAAGGCAGCGATGTTCCTTCAAACTCCAAACCTCCTGGCAACTCCTAACTCTTTGCTCTGTTCTCTCACCACATGTAGCAGTCAGTGTCTCCTCATGGCGACTCCACAGCAAAATCCCTAACAGCATAAAAATCATGTTCAGATATAGGAGGATGGAATACACAACATTGTGGGGTTTGTCTGGGGGGGCGGGTTCATAGGAAGGGGACAGTATGGGGTATGCCTAGGTGTGAAAGGTATGAAGGACTGCAGACAGAAAGGTTTGGCTTAATGAACTTGGTGCCTCAATATGTGAAGGCTCTTGGTGCCAGTTTACTGAATATAAATGTGATATATTCTTGTGGGGAGAAGTATTCACTTGAGTTGCACCTTCAATCTCAACAGTCGCAGAGCCGTAAAAACCCCATGCAATCATTGGATAGCCTACCTGCCTGTCTACCTCCCTACCTGCGCACATTCAGTCGGTGCACTCACTGTGCGTGACCTGAGCGTGCCACAATGCTATGCATCCCTGGCATATTGCTTAAGCTAGAGAGCTTGGTTGCACAGGAACGGCAGAGAAAGTACTGCCAAAACTCAAGTTCCAAGCCAAGTTCACTGCTTGCACTGCTGCACAAAGCAAGAAAAGACAGACAGAATAGACATGTATTGGGATGCTGAGAGCAGACTGTTTTGGAAGGTAAAATGTTTCTTCTATTTTTAGCTTCATTAAATAATAAGTAACAGTGCAGAAACATTTGAAGAAATTAAGGTTGTATTCACTTCAAAATCAACTAAATACGGATACAGAGGGGTGCCCAAACTTTTGCGTCCAACTGCATTCTCTATTTAATCCTTTTATCTTCTCTACTTTATTGTGTCTTTGGTGAAACTTGTCTTATCTTTCAGCCTTTTATGAAAAGACTGGACATCAAAAAAGAGTGATTAGTACATCTCTAGTGACAAATAAAGCCTCGTTAATAAATTGTTTTATTTCAAGGCAATTATCACTGTTATTCATGACAATAACTTTTAAATTCCATGAACAATTGTTAGGATCCAGTATGCCCTTGATACTTGGATACATGAAATAACAAAACATGTTGTCAGTTTTTGTAAAGGCCTTTTTCTCCTCTTTTCAGCACTGGCTGGATGTCACAAAAGGCATTAAAAAACAAGTCAAAAGTAAGTTGCTCCCTTTTTTTTATTTTTCTCAGTGGTTACAAAAGTATTTGCAGTACATTTTAAACTGTGTTGATGTTACTTTAAATGTTGTAGTTTTAAGATGTTACCTCTTCCACTTTAGCTTGGATTACATGTATTATACACCTAAACATGTGGGTATAATGTTGTTTATACACCTGTGAGTTCTGTGCAGTTACAATTGCCTTTGCCTGTTTTGCAATAGTTGGACCACCGTACTGTTTGCACATGAGAGTGAAGTTCTACTCTTCGGAGCCCAACAACCTACACGAGGAATTAACTCGGTAAGCCACCCATTTTTTTTTTACACTGTTCAAAGTAGCAAGAAATGAATGCTTTTGTTTCAATATAGAAATGCTTGAAAGGAATGCTTGTGCATGAGCACCTAAAAAGACTGGCTGCTATCACTACTGATAGAGTGATGTGTGCCTTAATAACCAGAGTACATTCTGAAATATATCACTACTGATAGATTGATGTGTGTCTTAATAACCAGAGTACATTCTGAAATATATCACTACTGATAGATTGATGTGTGTCTTAATAACCAGAGTACATTCTGAAATATATCACTACTGATAGATTGATGTGTGTCTTAATAACCAGAGTACATTCTGAAATATATCACTACTGATAGATTGATGTGTGTCTTAATAACCAGAGTACATTCTGAAATATATCACTACTGATAGTGATGTGTGCCTTAATAACCAGAGTACATTCTGAAATATATCACTACTGATAGATTGATGTGTGTCTTAATAACCAGAGTACATTCTGAAATATATCACTACTGATAGTGATGTGTGCCTTAATAACCAGAGTACATTCTGAAATACTTCTTACCCTAGCACTCCCTACACCAACACAAGAAATAACTTCTTTTTGAGGCTATGACAAATTCTCCATCCAAGACCATAATTTTCCCAGGAATGAAATACTTACATTTTTAATTTACCTAAGTACTTGCTCCCCAAAGTCAGAAGTTAGTAGTTTACATCTGAACATCATTTAACTGTATTGACTGATAATAATTTTCATACTAGGCCTTTTATATGATTCAAGTCAGGATTTTGGCTTGGCCATTCCTACCCCTTTTCAAAGCTTACGTTAGTGGGCGTGGTGGTACAGTGGTTAGCGTCACCGCTATGTAAGCAGTAGACCCGGGTTTGATTCCCGATCGCTGGAGGTTATCTGTAAGTTGCTTTGGGTAAAAGTGTCTGCTAAATACCTGACCTTTATTTTTGAGAGAAGCAGCGTCTCTGGCTTCTAGGACACCCTGATCTTGGTAGTGTTTGGGTTGTGCCATAATTGAAACTTTGAACTAATAAGTCTTTGCTGATATTATTATACTTTAAACAGCTTACCCTAATAACTTAATTACTTACAGCAGTAAGTCATAGATAGTGTTATTAGATAGTGTATTTATTGACCTGATTATGGCTGGAGTCGTATTTCAGCCCTTAGGTGTTTAGTGTGATTACGCAACATAATTGTAAGCCTCTCTCCATTTATGATGGCAAAACAGCGGTGGTGAATTCTACGTCCGATTTGCGCGCTCAAAACTCAGCTCAAAAAGGGGCTCGGTCTGAGCAATACACTATTTCAGGAAATCAATAACGGGGCACTCGAGCCTCCTAATGTCTCCGAGTGTATTTACTTCTCTTTTGAGCTCAAATCTCAAGAAGATTTTGTCAGCATCAATTACTAAACCTTTAATTTGGGGTTGATACACGAGAAAAAATATTTCTTTAAACCACTATGTGCACAGGTGTATGCATTTGGGTTCTGTATGATATTTCTTTGGTGTGAATGAGATTGGGTATTAGATGCTGCAAAACCTTGTGAAAATGTGTTCTATTGTGCTTTTCCTTCGCTCCACTAGATACCTCTTTGTTCTGCAGCTGAAGCAAGATGTACTTGGTGGCAGGTGAGTTTATGTACTTTTGTCTTTTAACAATTCTTTAAGTATTAGACACCATGTGGTCAGCTGCTTAGCAGTGCGGCTAGTCTTTGAGGAGCCACAGCTCAGAAGGATTATGTAACAACAAAAATACCTCAACCCATGTTTCACCTAATGTCATTTGTGTTGTCAAATCAACAAAATTACCATGTTGAAACTAAAAAGTAGGCCTAGCTAGCTTTTAGTTCCAACATAGTCATTTTGTTGATTTAAATTATAGGTTTATTAGGGTAAAATGACTAAATAGGCCTAGCTAGTTAGTTAGCTAGTTTGACATTTTACTCTAATAAACCTATAATTTAATCTCACCAGCCAGCTAGCTACCCAGCTAACTGATAAAAGGAATCCAATGTGTGGTAAACAAGCAGTGTTGCATATAACACATTTAAACTAAACAAAACTGAGGTGTTGTTGAAGTTATTAGGATGGCAACACATGACTAATAAACCTGACAACATGTACTATACTAAACAACTAACTTGATCGGATGACTGATCCAATGAGATCTTAATCAGGGGGATTGACTGGGGCTAATATACAGCACTTACTATCCTCACTACTGGCTTGGGTTGGTTATTTGCCCTGTGGATTTAACCTATAACATTAAAATGTAGGATAGCTTGCTAATGTTAGGTAAGCATCACATTTTGTCATGAAAATAGATTGTGTGACATTTCAGCAGCGATGCTGATAATTAAGGAGCAGCAGTAAAAATGCTACTTTAAAGCAAGAATGACTTCATTTCTTTATCTCATACCATTGGCGTACGCTTTCATGTTTCATGTGTTACTGCATATCCTGCGGTTGTTCCACTGGAGCGCCCCCATTCAAACCTATAGATACTCTTCTGGGCAAGCAAAAGGGATTTGTCTACCCCAGTGCACATTTGATGATGATGATGATGATGATGATGAGTACCAAAGGACGTCCAGATGCAATGTGTAGTTTTTCCTCTTCATACATAAACTACAAATACAGCATTTCCAGTGTTCCTCTGCATTGTGTTTCTCTGTTTTCTGAATCACAGGATTCATTAGCTATTGTTAAAACAAAGTTTTCTCTGTCCTTCCAGAATTTGCATAATTATAGATATTCTGTAACATTTTAATTTTTTAACAAGTAAATATGTGACCTGCCATAGCAACACACGGAAATCCAAAATCTAAGCTACAAAGTCATGTGTTAAAGGTGACATATTATACCCCCTTTTCACACGTTGACAAAGTTTCCTTGGGTCTCAATGACATTTCTGTGACATGCTTTGGTCAAAAGGTAGGTCTTCACCGGTTGACGGTGGAGGGAGACACGGTTTGCTCCAGGCGTTGCCTGAGGTGAGAGAGAACGCAACATCTGTAGATACGTGGCTTTTGTCCAAGCTCAAGGGGCTTGGTTAAAGTTGCATCAGGTTACAGTTTTACAGTGGGCTGAAGTTTTACATAGGTTCCGAATTAAACCATACGCAATTCTGTGATTAAGATACTCCGTCAGGACCAGCGGCTTTACTTGTGTTTACTGATTTAAGCACACATCTCACCTCGTTTTCTTGTAGGGTGAGAGTGTTGGTGCTGGGAGTTGGTGGAGTGCGTTTGTGCTGGGCCTGTTAACCTCGAAACGGGAAAAGAAGTGGTTTAGTTCCTCTGCCAGTGAGGAATCAGCATGGACAGTGCTTGGGTTGCTGTTCTTGTAATTAGTGATGCTTTGAATTCCCTGCCACACCCTCCTTGGGTTATTGTCCGAGAGATGGTCCTCGATTTTTCTCTTAGCCTCCTTGGCGTCTTTGATGCCTCTCTTCAGATTGGTTCTGGCAGTGCTATACAGGGCCTTGTCACCTGACCTGAAGGCGGAGTTGCGCTCTTTGAGTAGAGTCTTGACCTCGCTTGTCGTCCAAGGTTTATGGATAAGAAACACCCAAATCCTTTTGTCTGCAGTGACACTGTGTACAATGTTTGATGTAGGACAGTACAGTTCCTGTGTATTCCTGCAAGTCCTGTTGTTCAAATATGTCCCACATTGTTTGTTCAAAACAGTCCTGCAGTTGAGAGAGAGCTCCCTGATTTGTATGGTCTTTGTGTCTCGTTTTGTCTTCCTCCTGAGCGGTGTGTATGCCGGGATGAGGAGCAGTGAAAGGTGATCTGACTGTCCTAAGTGGGGGAGGGGTGCGGCTCCGAAGGCATGCTTTAAGTTGGAATAAGCACGCTTGAATAAAATCACCCGCTATGATGACCGTCTGGATGAGTCCGTTGATGTTTGCTTACGGTAGTGTGCAGCTGATTGAGAGCTGATTGAATCCTTGTGTACTTTTTTGTTTCCTTTCCTGCCGATGGATTGTTCAGCCTGCTAGCCGTACGGTAGCATCCGGTATTAGCATGTGAAGCCAGGTTTCGGTTATTATCAGTAGGGATGCTCCGATCTGATCGGCGCCGATCAATATCGGCCGATATTCCCATTATCGGTTTTGATCGGCGTCCTCAAAACGGCCGATCAAACATGGCCGATCAGATGACATAAAATCTGCGAGAACTACTATCAGAGACGTTTCAATAAAACGTTAGAGATAGGCATTTCAGGCCGCCAATGGTAAGAAATGATTCTCGTGGTCGCCTCGCAACCTCAGGCTGAACCTTTATTAACCCCACTGTTTCACTTCATAACAGCAACAACATAAACTAAATGTATGACGTGGCTCCTTTTTCGTGACTTACAATTTTCTACTGTTCTTAGTTGTTTGTATTGGGATAGTGTGCTGCTCTAACTACATGTGGATAGTTTTTCGTGGTCTTACTTAGCCAGTTGGACGTAATATTTTAGACCAGCCAGAACAACGCACACGACCGGCATTATTTAATGAATGGAATGGTTGCCATGGCGCAGCGAGTGTGTTATAGCAGCTCTCCAGCTTAAAACAAAAATAATACAAAATTCTTCCTATTACCTTGTTGCTATTACACGTGAATTTCCCTAACAGGATTAATACAAGTGTATCTATCTATCTATCTAAATCGATGTTGTTAGGAAAGGGATGACATTAACAAGCCACACTTTAATCTATCACTGTTTAATGTATTTGCATCAGACCATTTTACAAAACCGGTTTTTGAAAGTGTCAGCAATGAGCAAATCTGACGTGAAAAGATTTTTATTATAGACGGAAGTTTCCAAACGGTAACTTACACAAACCAGGGTTATGGCGAGGTGCGCGATGTGGAGCGAAATGGGAAACCCCCCCTGCGTAATATGCCGGTTGTCACTGTCACATTTTAAATCCTCAAACTTGGAGTGCCATTCTCCACACACCTTGCTAACCTAGCCCAGGAGTTTCCTAAAGCAGACCTGCCAACCTGCACGCATTTTGTGTACCAACCACGCAATTCCTAGTCAAAATACGCAGGTACGAAATGCCAGCTGAAACTACGCAAAAAAAAAATCAATCAATACAAACCTATACTGTACATTTATTTAAACTACATCCCTCAGATTGGACAAGATGCTACGACCTTGTGCCTGTGGTTCTGTAAGTTACTGTAAGTTGTATTGTACCTCAGCAATGCATTACGCCTCGGTGGATAATAAAGTAGCACTATCCTCCCTGACCCGCAATACTGATACTAGTGCTACTTTATTATCCACCGAGGCGTAATGCATTGCTGAGGTACAATGGGAAGTGGGGGAGTAATAATCAAGCACATACAGTAAATGTGACCCTAATGTTAGCATATAAAACGTTAAAACATGTGTTCGGTAACTTAACGAGATGATGCATTTCAAGGGGTATATCCTTCAGATAAATTTGTATAAAAGGTTAGCCGTAGTAGCTAGCATCTGATGTGATTCGCCTGGTTACGAGACGGCTACGGTGTGAAAAACTGATGGAGTAGGCTAATTTAGCTGCAGTAACGTTAACTCAAACGCCACGGAGACTGTTCTAACTTTGAATCGCTCTGTTGGGGGCAAAGTGACCATTGCAAAGGTGTTTGACTACAGACTGCTAACGTAGTAAATAATTCCTACTATTGCAGCCAGTCAACCGACCAGCCTGGCAGGTATAAAATAATCATGACGATTTTCAGTCTCGTTACCAAAAACAAGACCCAATACAGAGCAACCCTGAGCACTGACATGATAAGCGCTTTGGTGACAAGAAAGGTGGACTGTCTGTCACATGGAAGGCTTCAGTGATGCTCTGCTCAAAAAGGCCAAGTCGCCAAGCTATGAGGCAAAGCAGTCAAGAGCAAGTGCCACTGGAAGTAGATAGATGGATACTTTATTGGAGCTTTAAAATATATATATATATATACTGTGAGATAGGCATTTATATATATAATATATATATATATATTCTTTAGAAGTGCTAAATGATGCACAATGTAAAGATCTCTTTTCATTTATGGAATTCTTGTCAAGAAAATATGATTGTATTGTTTATTTCGCCGCTGATTTATAATGTTGAATAACTGGATGATATGGCGGTGAGTGGGGAATTGACCGTATGCAAAGCCCCTGCCAAACTGAAACTCCCCTGGTACTCAAAAACTTTCTTCAAGGTTGGCAGGTCTGCTAAAGGCACAGAGCTAGCACAAGGTAAATACTTTAAAAACATCAGTCAGATAAACAGACTCCACTTTTCGAAAAGTCACAAAGTACTCTGAAACGGTCACGTTGGCATTGTATCAGGTGGGATATTGCTTGAGCAAAAAAGTAATATAGTGAGGGAGAGGTTGTGAAGTCTTGTGTACGTGATGTCGTTGCTATCCTCATATTGGATATTTGCCTATAGCCTGTTTATGTTGCAGTTAAGTTTGTATTATTATTTTTCCACAGGAAAGCTACTGTATAAGCTCCAAGTTCTCTTGAGAGCCTCTAGATAGTGGAATGTTGCACATGTGATTCTATTGTTGTGATTTTCATTTAAAGATATATTTTTATTATTATTTTAATATTTATTATTATTTACACATTTTATAGTAAGCGAGAGAGCTTCTACACTGGAATGTTGCACGTTCCCTGCAATAAAACAGATGGTTGTCAATTCATGATACTTTCTCGTCTCGTAATTTAAATGCTTAAAATACAATACCTATGTTGTTAAGAATAATTAACTTCATAAATAATGCTACACAATAAATAGAAAGCTTCAATCGACACCGTGATCGGTGATCGGTATTATCGGATCGGCAGATACTGATTTCAGTCATCGGTGATCGGTGATCGGCACCAAAAAACCTGATCGGAGCATCTCTAATTATCAGATAGATGATAGATAGATGGATACTTTAATAATCCCGAGGGAAATTTAGGTAATCGCGCAGCAATTCCAAATGAGATGATTTCCTGTGGCCTGTAGCTCCAGCTCATCCATGTTGTGGGTGATTGATCTGCGTTGGTGAGCAATGCTCAGAAGTCACGTAAGCAGGCCTGCCCGGCATCCTCGCTTTTGCTTCCTCTCCCTCCGCCGTCTGTGTCTCTTGATGGACCCGACAATAATCCACAGAGACCCCGGGGGTTCTTGCTTTGTCCTCCGGTATGTTGTGGCTCCTCTGAAATGTCCTTGTTACAGATAGCTCGTGCTGCAATCCGTAGTGAATTAATTCCTGGCGGCTGTGGTCGTAGTTTGCTTTGCAAATCTTGACTAACAAACACATAAACGAGTACAAAACCACATAAACAAACACATAAACGAGTACAAAACCACATAAACAAAACACCAAACTGGAGAGCAAGGAGCTGCTGCACCCGTGCGCGCTGCCATCTTCAGAATCAACCAGCGTGCATGGTGGAAAATCCTAGCCACGAACCCGTGTATATGCGATAGGGTACAGCCTTTGATGCTAACATGATGTTCAAGTCTCTGTAGCAAAATATGTTTCAAGTTTCAAGTTCATATGATGATCTATATTGTTGAAGGCAGCACTATGGTCTAGAACAGTGGTCACCAACCTTTTTAGGCCAAAGATCACCGACCTCTGCCTTGGTGACCCGAAGATCTACCTATTGAGGCGTTGAGAGAAAAAGACTGTCCGGACTCCAGACTGTACTTACAACTTAACTTTATATTTGGCCTTATTGTAATTGAATGAAATCAAACACTTTGTGAACAATATGAACAAGAAAAAACACTTTTGCAATGAGCAGGCTGGATATGAACGGTTTTATTTATAAACTGAAGTTACAACACAACACTCATGTGACAAGTCAGTGTGATGGCTGTGACTGAACACTGTCTGTGAGTGCCTTGTAGTTTGGCTCATAAGCAGAGACAGCCAGTCTGAGGCAGTCTGTGAGGTGTCTGTCAGTAAGCCGGCTCCTGTACTTGGATTTGGTGCCACAGTGTGAATAGAACAACTAATAACGGGGTGGGTGTTTACGCTGTCCCACGGGTGCTGTGACGAAGAGATTGAAACTTATTTTAGGTACTTTTTAAACAGTCATTTTATTTGTCGGTGTATTAATAGGAAGGAAAAGCCTTTAAGGTTTATGGCAACATTATTATCATGTTGGTGTGGTAATGTGGTGCAAAGATTGAAATCAAATGTTGCTCTGTTTTGGCGACAATGCAGCCGACTTAAGGGGTTTAAAGTCTTCATTCATGAAGCGAATATTTAATAAAGTACAATGACGTAGGTTTGTTTGTTTACAACCAAACAAAAATGTTCACTTTTACAAATATATTTGCAAAATACTACTCATCTACTCTATTTTGAGGCTCAGCTGATAGATTGCTCGGTACATAGACTTTGTTTTGACCACAAGCATCTGTTTTCTTTTGCCCATTTTAGGCTTGGATATGGCTTGTGTAGAAAGCCAGCATTCCAGAGCCTCTTTACTGTTGAAGATAAGACCGGTGGTTTGTTGATACCGTTTGATAAAGCTGTGAGCCGGAGTGCTGTGAAGCATCTGTTTCTCAAACTAGATTCTGTAGACTGTAGATGTTTTTTGATCCTTCTGCACAGTGGGGCCGCCCGCTTTTCTTTCGTTCCTGATGGTCAGTTTGCACTCTTCTGGAAACAGTGTGGTGCACATCCTTGTCTGATATATATTTTTGCATGTAATGGCCTTAATTTCTCAGAACAACAATAAACGGCAGATGCTCAAAGTAGCCCAAAGTAGCCCAAAGCTTGCCAGTTTTATTGCTTCCATAAACAGCCCAATATTTTCACCTGCACAAAAATAAATGCAAAATTGACATGATAACCTAGGATTAGATAGATAACACAGTGTGTCATTGAAACAGAAGTAATGGTTGCATTGAGAATCACCCCTGTCCAGCTGGAATGGGATTTCTTCCAGACTGGTGCTGGTGATTTTCTGGGGGACAAGATGAGCGTCTTCCAGTCCCTGGTTGTGTTTAGTAGGCCTGATTTTTGGCACGCAAACAATTTTCTTTTGAAAGGTATTTGGACATGGGGCGACAGTGGTACAGGAGGTAGAGAAGTCGTTTAGTAATCAAAAGGTTGCTAGTTCGATTCCCTGTCGAAGCGTCCTTGAGCAAGACATGGAACCCCTAATTGCTCCTGATGTGCAGTGTGCCATCAGTGTAAATGTAAAAATGTGTATACATCCTTGTAAGTCGCTTTGGATAAAACCGTCTGCTAAAGGACTAAATGTAAATGTAAATGTAATGGTAGGGTTGACTGTGCATTCTTTGGCATAGCTTTGGTTGTTCTTTTTATCCTCGATTCCAGATGCCAGACACCTCAGTACTTGGTTGTGTTGCCAGGTGTATCTGCCTTGTGTTGCAACAATGTGCTTGAGGTTGGCAGGAACTGAACTGAGGGGACAGGCAGCATCCTCTCCCAGCCAGAGATTTAGGGTTATGGAAGAAGGAAGGACATCGTATGTGGCATAGATGAGGCAACTCCTTCTATTTGCCTCTATGTTCCACAGGTCTTTCCAGGTCATTCTCCTCTTCAGTGCCCTCCCATCTAGTCCAGTGGCCCTGCTTGGCTTGAAATATGGCTTATGCTGTCCTGGCAGCAGCTTATTGATGGCACACCTCCACCAGAAGTTGTCAGCGACCCGCTGGTGTTACTTTCTGCCAGGTGGGCTTGCTTGTTCGTAGGCCAAACCCCTTCCTTGTACCAGACTGTAGCTTAATGTGTATAACGGACGTTGAGCGTAGGCTGGGCACTATATCATCCGATTTTCACGAAATTTGGTGGACATCTTAAGTGCATCAAAAGTGCCAATTGGGTGGCTCATAAAAATGGCTGCCAACTGCAAATCTTACTGTGCAATTCGTCCTCAACTTACTGAAAGTAGTATGACTCCTTGGTACTCGAATTTCCCTGCTTTTATATTGTATTCAGCAAACCAAGTGAGAACAGAAACTTACTTTTTCACCGGTTCTCTGTAGTAGTAGCCCACAGTGAGTTTTTAGGTAAGCAAGCCAACAATTGAAAGAAAAATTAAATAAACACATTTTTCGGTTTTGTCAGGTGGTATGATAGCAAGAAATTCTGTGGTTTAATAAATCTAGCTAACGGGCGAACTGCTAGTATAGCCAAGCATCCAGGCTTAAATAGTGAAATGCATTGGCAGAGCTGGGTTAACTGACACAGCCTACATCATGACTTGATGCCTATTCCACGACAGAGTTTTCCTGCCTCATCCGATATTTCGTATTGGGACAGTTTGTCCTTCTAAGCCTGTGAATGTTTTTCTGTTAAGCACATTAGCAATGTTGCTAATTCACAGATCTCAGGAAGCAAACATGGTCGTGACCCTTGGATGTGTCTCAAGGGCTACGTCATGATGTAGGTACCTCAAGACCAACCCCCACGCCACAACTCATTCATTTCCTTGGTTGAACATCCTTTCACCCGACAGAATGGTTAGGCAGCCCAAAATTCACCCTTTCCATGTGGCTACACTGTTCAGCATATCAAGTCCCTTCCCAACATAACATCAGGACACCTGTCACTTCGTGTACACCAAATCTGAAATTAATTTGATAAAGTGTCTAGGGGCACCATAGACGAGACCGATAGGGTGGCACTACATCAGCAACTCAACACTGATGTGTGTACGCCCATGGGAACACCCACAGAATAATAATAATAATAATAATAATAATAATAATTACAGATGCATTTCTGCAAGAAAATGGGAAGTGTGATTGCTCAACAGTAGTGGATTATATTTATGATTAATAAAACAACATTCAAAATGAGTCGACAGTGTTCACTTGTTGTATGCAATAAGATCAAGGCAAAGAATATGATTATCTGTCCATTTGTTAATGTTCAAGTTTCATACATGAAATGTATAGTTTTTTTGCGGTTTCCAGTGGACTAACGAATTTGAATTTGTCCTCAACATCGGAATATTGCAGGTGAATTTGGTTGGTAATGTACATGTTTTCAACATAAGACAGTTCAATACACGTATTTCTTCTGAGCTCAGATGATCACACTAATAATCTTTATGGAAACAGCAGGTGACCTCTGGAGGCCCCGCACCATCGGTGCTCGGGCCCTAATAAGAAGCCTAGGGAATATTAACCAATGCATGTGTACAGATGTCCAGTATGGGTAGGGAGTTACGCCAGGAAAGTGTCATGCTTCTTTTATCTAAATGTATTTTAAAGCTTGTTTGATGTGATGTTATTGTATGTTATGTTGTTTTAGCAGGCTTTTAATGAGTGTATTGTTAGGAACCTATAAATCTGTAACTGTAGGCCCAGGACCCAACAAACCTCTCTTGGGAGAGGCTTGATCTCACTTCCCACAACACCAGTCATATGAGAATCAACATAATCAGAATTATCAACAATCTTTATGTGATCGTTTGTTGTGGTGGGTTGACAATGTTCAGATTGTTGACTGTTTTGTGTGTTGTGGATACTTACCTCCACTGCCTCAATTCCATTTCAGGTTGGAATGTCCTTTTGACACGGCTGTGGAGTTAGCTGCTTTCTCTTTGCAAGGTGAGACATACAAGTTGACACATGCCCCTCAACATGGATGACAAGATGTTGAGCAGTTACTGAGGAAAACTCTCAGCCATGGAACACCCATCCTTTTTAAGAATTTGACTTTGTTTTTACAACATCCGGTTAAATCTGGTTGTCACCAAACTGCTACGCTGCAATTCCCTCATGATAGCAGGGTCATTTTTATGTGCCTCAATTAAAAAAAAAAGATGTCCCACTGACCGCTTGTTCATTAATTCAGTGCAGTGTTGATTGGTGGGCCTCGATCCACCTCTAAGGCACAAGAAAAGTCTGAAGGGTCACCAGTTTGTGTTTTAATAGAGAAAGAAATCAAAGCGTAGCTGAAAGAATGCCATGCCATTGAAACATTAGCTTGAACCATTCATAGAAGACTAGGGGATGCAGGGCTAAAAGCTTGAAGACTCACATATTTCATACCACTCTCTCTGTAAAGCCTCTAACACCTATCTCCACTTGTCTTGTGTGTGTGCTTGCCACTACCAGTTCCGGATACTTAAGAGTCTTCCTTTCAAATGCTTCCTCAATCGCATCTTCAAATAAAGTAAACCGTGTGCTCACACTCAGAATGCAACACCATATCTGCTCTCATAGACCAGACTCACAACGGTACACTGTGGAACTTGAAGTTGTCTTCTGACATCAGCCAGCAATTTCTAATCTCGCGCTTTGCTCCGTTTGCTTGTGCTGTTTGTACGTGCCTGCCTGGTGTCCACTGCCCTTCTACTGTCCCTGTCTGTGTCATAGCTGCCATAGCTCTGTGCTAGTTAATCAATCATGGATGCTGTTAATATACTATGGTGGACCGCCCAAGTAAAATCCATGTGTGGGAAACACTGGAAAAGAACTAAGCGGGGGTGTAGATCTAGACCTGATCATAACAAAACTATTATTATTATTATTATTATTATTATTATTATTACTAATACTATTATTACAATTCAGTATATTTCATTTCCCCTGTATATTCACATTTGTTCATCTACCTCTAAAATATTTGATCGCGTTAATCGTGGCCGCATTAATCGCATAGATTAACGCGTTAACGTTGACAGCCCTAATTATTACAATTCAGTATATTTCATTTCCCCTGTATATTCACATTTGTTCATCTACCTCTCAGCTGAGTTGGGTGACTGTGACCCAGCAGACCACCCTTTGGACTTGGTGTCAGAATTCCGTTTTGCCCCGGAGCAGACCGAAGACATGGAGCTGGCTATTTACAATCACTGGAAGGACTGCAGGTAAAACACAAGTCACACTGCTAAATACATTTGAAGTGAATTGTACTAAGCATTTTCTGAATGGTCTTTTGCAAACCAAGAACATCACTCTTTTGCTGTTCAGAATTCATTATTATTATGCAACACCAGTCATTTGCATTTTCTACATTGTCCAACAGGGGGCAGATGCCAGCGCAAGCTGAGATTAACTATCTGAACAAAGCCAAATGGCTGGAGATGTATGGTGTGGATATGCACAGAGTTAAGGTGAGAAGGCCATCAGTCAGCAGTGGCTACATCTGTTCTAATGTTCTGCAGTGGTGCTGTGATTTTCTGTACTAATTCCTGAGCCACTCCACACTAGTCCTTGTTGCAACTGCTTTGTCTGTAAGCAGGGGCGTATCTAGCCCTATTCCCTACCATGCTACAGTATAATTAGCACCTATCTCCGCCATATTCTAAATCTGAATTTGTTCATTTATCTTCCTAAAACCCACTAAAGGACACTATTTCAAAAGGATATTTTCAAAAATGTCTCATTGGGGAGCATGCCCCCAGACCCCCCTAGTTTTGCTGGGACACAGGAAAAAGAATAGGTTTTAACCAGGGGCTTAGCCCCCCCAAAAGTGGGAACCTAGATTCGCCCCTGTCTGTAAGCCAAGTATATTGTGATCAATCTGCTTCGTCTGCTCTTGGGTGGGAGAGCACAGCACAGTTATGTGTAGGCTAAGCAGTGGGCTCCCCAGGTAAGGGTAACCCCCATCAGGAATACGAAACCGGGTTAGGGTAAGGGTTGGAATTTGGATACCAACCCGGATTAAGGAAAGGGAAGAAACTGGGATACCAACCCTGATCACCTTTTAGGCACTCAAAGAGAACAACAAACCAACTTTGTATAGAACTGAAATGAATTGAATAGTCATTTAGTCTGTCAAATTCTTTCCCCCTTATTTATTTAAAACTACGGACTTTGGAGTAAATGTTTCATCATGCTGCTATTATCAGTGCTCCTAATGTAGCAACTAGACACGAAGTTTAAACAAGTCACTGATTGTGGATGGTAGCCAGAGAACAAGAGACAGGTGGTAGTGGAGGGGTTATACTGTATGTAACGGAAACTCCTAAAAGTTTAGTTTTTATATATAGAGTTAAGATTTTAACCACATCACAGAACACACGTAATCAAGTCTTCACAGAAAACAGGTATAGTTCATATTTTTATTCATACCACTAAGAAACAAAGATTTGAGCTCAAAGATCGAAAAAGCCTCTCTTTAGTAATTTCTTATCAGGATCACCACCTCTCCTATGGGGAGGAGCGCGCCCAATGTCGAGGAATTGTATATCAGAAATTGCATGATTGGCTGATTTGAAAATGCTGGGAATCAGGTGATGTATCATCACATCTCCTGATCGCACTGAAATGTTCTAAAATTCCGATGCTTGTGTTTCCCTGATGGGAAAAAGATTATCTGTGGCAAATCTGGTGAAGATTGGACAAAATTTGACAATTGTGAAAATTTGACATTTTTGATGAACATTTTGTTAAAATCCAATATGGTAGAAAATTCAATATGGCAAATATTGCTGACTGGGTGCTTTGATCCATGGAATCCAATGCCAAGCCAATTTTTTACTTCCTCCAGGAAGTTCAAAAGTTATGTGAATAGATGTACCACCACACTTGGTCCATTGGTGGTGCTAGAGAGCTTACATTTACATTTCATTTATTCATTTGGCTTTTATCCAAAGCGACTTACAAGTGAGGAACAACAATCAATCTTCAGTAATTAGGTGACCTTGGAGTAAGCACTAAGTACTAATTCTACTCAATATGACAAAGTGCAAAGATATTAGGAGCCTTATGTACAATTGCGTATGTACAAAAACGTGGTGTACGCCATCTTAAACGCTCATGTGTGTGCGTGAGGGTGTGCGTTCCTCCACACCAACTTTACAGTATATCTGGCGTACTTCTAATGGTTTTAGTCAATTGGCCACACTTAGAGGCTATTTAGCACAACTTCTAACTTTACCAGTTTGTTTATGAGTCTGTAGGCCCTGTGAAAACAGTGTATACAGTCAAGCGGGAAAGTCTGCACACCCCTTTCACTTTCTACTACAATAGATTGAGTTCATTTTTTGCCTCAAACATCTACACACAATAGCCAATAATGACGAAGTGAAAACTGAAAACATGAAAATATGCTATTTTATTTTACTGACAAAAATAGGTTATGTAGGGGTTACATATCTGTACACACCCTTAGCCTAATACTTGGTTGCTGCACCTTTGGCGGCTAATACAGCTCTGGCTGGACCACTCAAGGCTCTTGGCTGTGTGCTTCGGGTCGTTGTCATGTTGGAAGTTAAACCTTCACCCCAGTCTGAGGTCCAGAGCGCTCTGGAGCAGGTTTTCTTCAAGGATCTCAGTTTACTTAGCTGCATTCATCTTTCCCTCTATCAGGACTAGTCGCCCCGTTCCCGCTGCTGAAAAACATCCCCACATCATGATGCTGCCACCGCCATGCTTCACTGTAGGGATGGTATTGGCCAGGTGATGAGCGGTGCCTGGTTTCCTCCAGACATGAAGCTTGGTATTCAGGCAAAAAAGTTCAATTTTGGTTTAATCAGACCAGAGCATCTTGATTGGCATGGTTTGAGAGTCCTCTAGGTGCCTATTGGCAAACTCCAAGCAGGCTGTGATATGGGCTTCCATCTGGCCACTCTACCATAAAGGCCTGGATGGTTGATCTTCTGAAAGGTTCTCCCATCTCCACAAGGATACGCTGGAGTTTAAGTTTGGTTAAGTTTGGCTGGGCGGCCAGTTCTAGGAAGATTCTTGGTGGTTCCAAACTTCTTCCATTTACGAATGATGGTGGCCACTGTGCTCTTTGGGACCTTTAAAGCTGCAGATCCAGGCCTTGACACAATCCTGTTTCTGAGGTCTGCAGATAATTCCTTTGACCCAATGGCTTGGAGTTTGCTCTGACATGCACTGTCAACAGTGGGACCTTAATAAGGCAGGTGTTGGCAATCCCCATTCATGTCCAATCAATTGAATTTATCACAGGTGGACTCCAGTTTAGTTGTGGAAACATCTCAAGCAGTATGAGTGGAAACAAAATGCACCTCAGCTCCCTTTTGGGTGTCATATCAAAGGGTGTGCACACATGATATTTTACATTTAGATTTCTAATAAATTAGCACACATGTCTAAACCTGTTTTCACTTTGGCAGACAAAAAATGAAATCTATTGTAGAATATGTCTGTTACGTAATAGAACATGGAGAAGGTGAAAGGGGTGTGCAGACTCTGGCTTGACTGTACAGTACTGATACATGCAGTGAGTAATGGACATGTGAGTATAGAAAGTGTCCTAATAATGGCAGTTTTGGCCTTCTAAGAGGATATTGCAGATGGCCAATTTGATTTATTTACTTATTTTTTTGTCCCATGATGATATCTGGCTTATCAACCGTTTCAGATTTCCAAGAGCTATCCTCTTGGAATTGTGTGCTGAATTGGGGTTGGCTAAAGAGTGGAATGCTCTGAGGACACGCATTTGCCCGCTCCCTTAGAAGTGCTTACCACAGTGGGCTCCTTGGCAACAGAGGGAACTGGCAGACCGGTCAGGATGGGACAGGTGTATACAGTTCTGATAGGATGTGTTTGACCAATTTAACATTATAGCACAATTTGCAGCCAGAGTCGGAGCGATTGATTGAAACTACCGTAAATCCTCAAATAGTGGCCGGGGCTTTTATTTACTTAGGCTGCACAGCGCACCGGCCTGTATTTGGGGCAGGCTTGTATTAGGGGCAGGCCTTTATTTCTTACGGCTCTTCAGAATGTTAAAAAAAAGTTTCGTTGATTTGAATGGGGCACCCCAACGTTAGCAGGTCTGTAATTTCTTGATATTCACCACCTCGAAAAGTTAATGACCGCTGTCATTGGCAACGGGTTTTGTGCTTCTAATTCACATCTTTCATATCAATCCGCAAGAAGTCCGTCATTTAACGTATCGGAAAGTCATTGTTACTTGAAGTCAGCAAGTAATGGGTTGCTACGCAACATCTGGGACGTTAAAGTTCTATTAGCCTGAAGAACAATCACGAAACGGCAACAAAATCATTAAAAAGAGGTATCGTTTAGGCAAGTAACTGTATAATAACAAATTCGCCTTGTAGGCTGAAACATTTCTTTTTTTATTGCAAACAGCCATTAAAATTTAGCCAACAACATTAAACATGAGGAGAACATGTATTTATGAAATGCATTCAATTAAATTGTGATGTCTGCTTTGTGCTGATGGACTGATGCTGGTAGGCTACAGTAAAATAGGCTACTGGTACCTTTTTTTTACCCCCGGCTTGTATACGGGGCCCGGCCTTTATTTGTCCGTATCGACCACGCCCCCGGCTACTATCTGAAGCCCGGCCTCTAATTGAATCCCAATCTTTATTTGAGGATTTACGGTATACTCATTCTATCAAGGTGCAGCCAGAGCCGGAGTGATTGATTGAAACCATACTCATTCGATCAAGGTGCAAAATAAGTGTGAAATGCAACTGACTAATATAGAGGCCCGGTGGCTTGGATCAGCTCATGATTCATTTCTCCTAAGGAGACAGGATTATAAAAGGATTATATTGTGCAGCTCTTGGACCCCACCTATGTGTTGTCCATTGCCACACTATGCCCATTCCAGCTGTTACTCTTTGTCATTAATGCCACATGACATTTCTTGCCTTTACATCAGATAAGAGCACTTCCACCTCGCATTTGCTGAAAGGTCCTTTTTGGTTGATCTGCTGCTTGCTTTTGCCATTTTGTCTCAATGGGAACACGGGATGCCTAGGAACTATTTCTATTCATTCTCATACTAAAATGAGTGGAATTGAGGGAGGAGAGAGGGTGGAGTGTGGTACTCGTGCATGTGCGCTCAATTTCTCCTTGATTGGGATGTGCAGAGAAAAAGTGTGTGGAATGCCGTGTGGGCAAGGTTTCATGCATCTGAATTGTTTTGTGCATATGCAGCTTTCCAGCTTTGTGTGTACGCTATGTTTTAGTAGGAATTCTACGCAAGGCTTTGTATATGAGGCCCCAGATAAAGAAGTTCACAGTACGTGTGAGGCATGTTAAGCTGTTGGAGGTGCTGTTGGAAGAGATGAGTGGTGAGATTGAGCATAAGCCTGTATGAATGAGTTCAGGTAGATGGGTGCAGACCCAGTCACTCTGTAGGCAAGCATTAGTGCAGGCAGCCATGGGTAGCAAAGTGATGTGCCCTTTTGGGTTGATCGAAAGCCAGACACACCGCCACAGTCTGGACCGTCTGTAAGGTATTTACTGTGCATGCCGGGAGACCCACTGTAGGGCCAGTGACTTTCCGTTTAAAAAAAATGCATTTTGCGTTTCACATTTGGTGAATTCCGTTTTTTTTCCCGTTTTCAGCTCATTTTGTTCACCCTGAGGTAGATTAATGGCTTAAAATGAGTGAATAATATGTGCCCTTCTTAGATTGTTGTTTGCCAGCCATCAACAGAACAGAAGACTAAACATTTTTTGTTTTAAATGCGATTGGGAAGATGAGCGAGTGAATGTGACTGAATGTGGCTTTAGCGGAGGTGTGTGGGTCAATCGTGGCTGGAGCAGAGTTCAGCGCAGACGTGACATTTTCTCAGTGGTTTTGTTCTTTAATTAATGTTTGTTCATCGTTGCAATCGTTGTTGTGTTTATTTGAAAGAAATATAGCCTTGCAGCCCAAAATACAGGGGAATTTGGGCGATTTGTATGCACAAAATGATGTTTCCGTCTGAAAGTTGCAATTCCGTTTCAAAGTGTTCATTCTGCGAATCCTGTCCGTTTTCCGTTATCGCGGAAAATCATTGGCCCTACCACTGGAAGGGGCCAGAGATAACCAGGTTGGGTGGCATACTAAGGTTGGGTGGCATACTAAGTCAGGTAGGGCCTGATTTTTTGTTGTTGTATTGTGCAAAGCTCTCTTTGTTCACCCTCTCAGTCAGATGCTAACTGCTACATCCTTGAACCTTGAACTTCACTTCTGTTGGCTAAGCTACTTCCTCTGTGTGCTTTACCTCTGTGTGTGCAAGGAAAAGAAGCGCTTGACAAATATATGTCCTCAATGTTCACTCAGATAATACAAAAAAGGTTTTAGAATAAATGTAATGAAGGAAACCCTTGTTGAACAGGGTCATTTACAAGAATATTGGTTCATTTTGTATTTTGGGTTAATATCTGAATATGAACATTAATAGGATGTTAGTGAGGAGAAGCGCCTGTGAAAAGGTTCACATAGATCCAATGTAAAGGTAAAGCTGCAGTAGTGTTGTATTCAAGGAGTAAATGGCTAGTAGCTACGGGTGAGGAACATCAAATATACAAGTGCTTTGTTCTTTTAGCTATTTTAGTCATTTTATATATATTTCTGTTTTATGGGTTAAAGAGTTTAGCTTTTAATAACATGGATTCAACTAAAATGAACTGAAAATTAGCATGCCCTGGGTGTTGTCTTGTTTATGTATTGTTTTTTTATTTTGTCATTAGCTCTTACCATGTTGTTATCACAATAAACGTATTGAAAATGAAGTTTGTATGAAGCATCAGTCTATTTGGACCATCATTCAGTCCAATGGCTAGACATAGGCATTTCAGAGAAATAGAAACAGGAAGTTCAGCATTTTGCAGCCCTGATACCATCTAATTTTCATTGAAAAAAAAATAATTTGTTCCTTAGTAATGATGAGATTTTAGATGGAGTAATGAAATTGTCAGTCATTTTACCCATCAGTAAATCTCACTATTTCTACTATATTAAAAAAAGATTAAAATAAACTGAAATTAACTGAAAGATACTACCACTATTTACATATAAACTACAAGATACTAGAAACAACTTGGCGTAATTAAAATTTTTACGTAATTTGTGGATGGTCATGAGATGTTACGATGATTTTAGATGATTCTACCAACTTATTACCGCGCTGTAAAGTGCCATCAGCGGTAGTTTGTATTTTTCTTTGCAATCTTCACTTTCTTGTACACTAGTGTACGTATTTTGTAAATATTAAAATCTTTTGTATGCTAACAATTGCTTATTCTTTTCATTTCAGGCTCGAGATGGCAATGAATACAGTTTAGGGCTTACCCCCACTGGGGTTTTGGTGTTTGAAGGTGAAGCCAAGATAGGCCTTTTTTTTTGGTGAGTACGTATTGAAAGCACACTGAATGAGAAAGGTACACTGAGTGGACTGTTTTTGTGTACCCATGTGCATGTCATCATGTGCTCTAAATCACTGAATAGTCATTTAATGATTCAGGGCAGGGAGTCTGGTATTACTGTTGATTGTATCAAGCAGTTGAATATTATGGTGAAGGTTGGAGCCAGCTGGTCAGTGCAAACATGTTACAGGCATATTGGAATTCCATCTACTGTAGAGTACTTGCTTTCCTCACATTTACAGTCTTAAAGCCCCATTCTGGGAGAATTGGTATTGGGCTCCCCCTACCATTGCAGAGTGTAATTGCAGGTTTTACACCACTGTCATAAACACAAACCACGCTTTGAGCTCCTCCCTCATGGACAGCGGTACACATGCCTTTGTTGACAAGCTGAAGGATGCAGAACCGCCAAAGACAATGGTGCTCATTCTCAAACAGAAAGATCCCTGCCAGATTCATGAACGCGTGAAAATGTGTTCTTAAACCGCCAAAGTGTTCTAATCTGTGCTCACCCGAATGCCATTGATTCTTAAATCGTTCTCGTACACCTGAATTTGCATACATAAACGCCCCGCCAGCTCCTTATTAGGCCTTATAATGATATATTTTAGTTATGGATATTCACATGTTTATTTACAGAATGTAGATGTGTCCATTCTATTCCACTATGGCCATATCTACGCAATTTGAGTTTAGTGCTTATTTATGTATTCACTGCCATTTGCAGGGTTCGTGTAGTGCTTTTATTTATTTTAGCATCATGATTATAAATGTGAAACGTAATTGTTAATGATACAAATATTCTCATATTTATTTATAATTATAATTATTTAAGTCCAAGGATGTCTGTAGAATTGATGTAGGTGAAGCAGGAAATGTATAGACTGGGGCCAAACAGATGATTTGGTTTAAAAACCACAAAACACCACTGGGAATATTTTTAAGTTCAGTCAGGAAAACTTTTCTTTCCCATTTGTATACACTTTCAAATAAAATTGAAATGGTAAGCAGCATAAATTATTTATTTTGTCTCACCTTCACTGCATGTATGTACAACTATTTTCTTTTTCCTTTGTGTGCGTGCGTGCGTGCGTGTGTGCGTGTGCGTGTGTGTGTGTGTGCACGCATGATGTTAGGCCGAAGATAACTCGGCTGGACTTCAAGAAAAACAAGTTAACTCTTGTGGTTGTAGAAGATGATGAACAGGTAATGCAGGGTATCATTTTATAATAAATAGATTCAAAAATAAGATCCATCTGCGGTAGCAGTGAAGAAGCCAAGCACATCGGCACCATAATAATCTCTAATAATAATAATCATAATAATAATCTCTCACTAAGGTGACTCATACTTGCCTAGCACACATACACTTACAAAAAGGCTATATACTTTAGAAATACTTGTGACTGTGAATTTTATGTATTAATGTTATAACTTAATACAAAAAAAGAATCATTTGGTGTTATTTAGGTTAAGGAGACAAGCTCCATTTCAGTTTTGCTGATTTGAAATATTGCTTTTGTGTGTAGGGAAAAGAACAGGAACATACATTTGTGTTCCGTATGGATCACCCCAAGGCTTGTAAGCACCTGTGGAAGTGTGCGGTTGAACACCACGCGTTCTTCCGCCTGAGAGGGCCTGTGCAGAAGGGGTCCGCCCGCTCAGGCTTTATTCGGATGGGTTCTCGATTTCGCTACAGGTGGGTGGAATGCCATTTTTAACGAGGAAGTAATAAAGAGATACATTTATTGGAGGTATCCGGAGATATCCACACATTAACACATTTTTTTTGTAGCTAACCAAGTGTTTTGTCCTAGGAAATGGTACAAATGATAGAAGAACCACATGTAAGGGTGAATAGAGATTGTAGTCCTTATTACATTAGCATACAGATACAATCAGTCAGCATTTCCTCTGCAGGGACTAAAGCATAGCTGATATTTTTTTATTAAAACATGCATGAATCACTAAACACGTTTGTATAGTTATCAACATACAATATATGCCTAGGCTACAAATGATTTAAGCCTACAAATCTGAATGAAAATTATGATCAGAATTTCTATACGTTACATCACGTTGATAACCGGTTGACACTGCTTCGGCATTCTAGTTGCGAAGAGAAAAAAACTCCGTTTGCCTACTCAGTAACAAAACTATTATGTCATACTATATTATGTCATACTTAGGAGAGAGTATGTGTGGTTCTTCCACAGTGGTAGAGATTTAAGCAACGTCTACCACATTGTCAGTCGGTTGAAGGAGAAAAAGCATATGTCTTTGTGAGGAGGAGTCGAGATCGAACTAGCAACCTTCTGATTGCTCAACAGCCTGAATCTCTACTTCCTGAACCACTATTGCCTCAATTGATGATTGATAGGTGACATCTTCCTAGTAACAGTAACAATCTCTGAATGACCTGGGTGATATTTTTCTTTTTGTGTGCATCTTTCAGTGTTAATAACAAACAACGCTTTTTAAGTTAAGGTAAAAGCAACGCAAAATGAAATTTAAATCTTTGGCTGAGAAGTACAAAAGAGGGGTGAACAAAAAAAAAAGCACAAGAAACACATAGAGTTGAAATGCTGTCAGATAGTATTTCAAGTTTTGTATGACTGTTGTATTTGGTACTTTTTTGTAGCGGAAAGACAGAATACCAGACTACTAAGGGCAATAAAGCTCGGAGATCAGCCTCTTTTGAGCGTAGACCAAGCCGACGCTACTCACGGAGGACCATGCAGAATCTGGGTGAGTGGCAAGGTCATGGGCAAGGTCATGGCTCAGGTCCAGCTTGTTTTCTGTTGGGGATGGGCTTGCCCAGATTACCACAAAACATATATCTGTCAGGAAAACTGGTATCATTTTACAAATAGTTATTTGTTGATATTAGTTTAGCACATTTACTTGTGTAGTCCACTAATGATGTATTTCATTGTCTTGCAGCTCCTAGGAAAATGCTAAAGTGAGTACCATAAATGTTTCCCACTATGATCCTACATGTTATATAAATGTCCCTACATGTTATATAAATGTTTCCCACTATGATCCTACATGTTATATAAATGTCCCTACATGTTATATAAATGTTTCCCACTATGATCCTACATGTTATATAAATGTTCCTACATGTTATATAAATGTTTCCCACTATGATCCTACATGTTCTACGTCTAGAAGTGGGGACAGACATACTCTGTGCTTTATAGAGCACTTGTGGTTAGTCGGTAACACTTAATATGAACCCTCTGTTACAACATTGACAAAACCATGTCAGAAATGTATCATAACATGTGCCATAATACAGTCATCAGTCATCACACTAGTGTTGTGTTAGTGTTAGAACAATAGTGTTGCATATTGCAGTTTTCATGATCACTAATAGACGCTAGGTTTACAACAAATTGATCAGGGATTAATACAGTTTTGAAATTACATTATTTGTCAGCATATTCCATTTTTGTTTCCATTTCTGTTTCCAATCTACAGAGTAATACCAAAATGATATTGATCAGAAATAATACATGAACAAATCAGTACGACAAATGACAACATGGATTACAGGGATTAGCGATGATTAATCCAAACGTTAACCCCTGAAAACAAGATATCCAGTCTCTGACGGGCTCTCCATCTCAGTACTGAGAGATGGTACCTTTGTTCCCAAATCTGCACCACTGGATTTGACACTGGATGTGGGGAATAGAAAGAGAAGAGAGACTAGTCATGGCTTTCATGCAACGTCATAACAGCAGAAGGGCATAGTGATGGCTTGAGATGACAGCAGCAGTGGGCTATTTTAGTCAACATTAACTTGGATATCGTACACATCTTTCACAACATACACATTGTGTTTTGTATCTAGCTTGAAAGCACCTGTCATGTAGCAACTAAGTAAAACGCTGGTTTGCTGAACAAGTTATCACTGTGGGTCAATATTGAATGCCATTGGCTGATCTAAATTGTATAATGTATAATAGCACTAGCCATTTGGCATGGTTACAGACAAAGGGTTCTTGATTTGATAGGGAAATGTACAGGGACAGATATGATATATAATGTTATTAGATAAAATAATGTCATGAACTAAAACCACCAATATTCTTCAATAGTACTGTGGCAGAACCAGTTATAGTGGCATAAGAGCTTGCCTCCTGTTAAAAATACCCCTCTCATAATATGTGTTGGAAATGTTGCTTCTGCCTACTCTTCCTATCCTCTCATCCATGTATCCCTAGCCCATTCAATAATGGCTACTCTTACTCTCACCCATGTGTCCCTAGCCCATTCAATAATGGCTTAAGCCCAAGCAAAGACAGAAAGGTAAGAACTCATTCAATTCCTCCTTAAGAACCTATATGTCTTGTAGATCTCATTCAATACCTCCTTAAGAACCTGTATGTGTTGTAGATTTGCACTCACTGCCGACAGATCAAATATAAGTTCAGTGAAAAAGCATTGTCATGATTTTACTGGATAAGGTCTCAACCTATCTTATGTACATCTGTTCACCATCAGTCCGGTCCTTCCTGGATGGCCATACCAGTTGTGACAGGCTCACCTGAAACCCTCCCCAAACTTCCATGTGATGATCAATCAGACAAGAAGAGGTGAGTTACTGTAATGCAGAGCAATGATGGGCAATCTATTGTTCCACTACCTATACCTCCTGTAAGATTTGGCAGATTTAAGGCAAAGTGATTGTTTGAATGACTGGAACAACATTTTCTGTAGTGACAGGGTGCTTGTTGCTAGGGCGTTGCTAGGTAGTCATAGTGGTTGCGATGGTTGTTGCCAGGTTGTCGTTATAGTAGTGGTCGCTAGGGTGTTGCTAGGGTAGCCATGGTGGTTGTCATTATAGTTGTGGTCGCTAGGGTAATTGAGGTGGTCGCTATGCTGTTAGTAGGGTAGTCATGGTGGTTGCTATGATAATTTAAGTGGTTGCTATGCTGGGTGCTAGGGTAGTCATATTGGTTGAAAGTATGTCAGAGAAAGCTAACATAAAAAGGTTAAAAAATTGTGGGAATTGATGTACAGAGTAATTATAAGAAAAAAAAGGAAAGGAGGGTGAACAAGAGTGGCTATGGATGAACACAGAGTGACAAGAAAGAGTGAAGAGGGAAAAGATTGCTTCAGTCCATTTTCTCTCCTTTCAGAGAGATAGAGTGAGAGAGGAGTTGGAGAGGGATAGAAAAAACAAGTGGATGGAGGTTCTACAGAGAGAGAGAATGAGTGAAAGTAAGAAAGAGAATGGACAGAGGGGAGGAAGGAGATGTTAGAATGATCGATGGATAGAGTGGAAGATATAGATACGGCATGGAGAAAATAAGATGGAAGGAAGGATAGAGGAGTCAGAGAAAGCTAACATAAAAAAAGGTGAAAAAAGAGTTGAATGGAGAGGGACGGAGAAAAGGGGAACCTTGGAACCTTGGTGTCAGTGAAGCACAGGTGCAAGCCAGTTTAATGACCCTATGATGATGTCACAATGGCCCAATGTAAGTCTATGGGAGAAATGTTATTCGTTTTTCTTTAATATCTTAAAAAACACATAGCTGAAATGTCCTTTACCCGACATACGCCACAAAGTTTGATCAAGTATTAAACTCTTTTTTTGGATTGTATTTTGATAAAGATTTTCTCCTTTAGATCTTCCCTTTTATGGAGATTCCTGTGTTCTGCAACATGATGTAGTCTTCTGAGCAGATACTGTTGTGAAGAGTTCAGTAGTACTGGTCACTATTTTAAATGATGTGTTTTGGAATATTTTGTGTACCATAGCAATGTGCAAGCCTTTTTCTGCTCATGAAATACATCATAAATAATATCTTAGCTGAGGCCGACGGTTGATAGTATTTTGGCCCCCTTTAATGTTTCATACCAACCTCCTTCAGCCCACTGCCAACAATCAACAAGCTACAGTCAATTGACCTGGTGGAAACACACCTTAATGAGGCCAAGGAGCCCATGGGCACGGCCAGCCAAACAGAGGAGGCAGGTTCAAGTATGGTCATGGAGGAGTGTCTTTCCTTTACAGGTAAGCACGATCAAATACACACTTTTACTTTCAAACTGTTCCTTAACTATAAAGTGTACCTCTACTTTTTAATGTTGGAAGTGTGAAATTCCTCACTGCAAATAATTTGACAAAATGATTCACTTAACTATGAGAAAAGTGATTTAAAAAACCAACATTTGTTTAATGAGCAGAGTAGTTAGAAACATAGTTGCATTCTATGATGTTCTTTTTGCCCTCAGACACAAGTGCATGCCTGAAGCAATCGGACATAGAAAGAGTTCCACACTCTGCTCCCGCTCAGGTTGCCATGGCAACCATGAGTAAGACTATGAGCACCCAGGTCAGTACATGGCCACAGTCTTATGGAATGGATGGGCTTATGGGTTGGTGACAACTTGCATGCATGAATACAAAGATATTTGAGCTGGGTTCCATTTCCTTTCGTTTCCTTTTGTAGGTACAGTTGGTCCAACCAAAGTTACCCTATTAATAGCAAGGTTGAAGGTCTGAATAGAAGAGGTTGACGACAATCATTCTTGCGTAACATTAAATAGACCAGCGTATATAAATCAAAGCATTTATTAACGTAATGATCAGAAATAAAACACACAATATATAATCTAACTAAATGTATCTGGCTAAAGAGCTAAAGAGCAGTGTGTGTGTGTGTGTGTGTCCATCTCTCCTTGTACGCGGGTCCGCACTCTCTCAGCCAACTCATCATAATCTTCCGATAAGAAAGCAGAAAGAAAACGTTTCTCAAACTCAGTCCATGTGGTAATGGTTCCACGTGCCACATCCCACCAGTCACGGGCAGTGCCATAGAGAACATTACGCAGGGTGGCGATGATATCCTCATCTAGCAGAGGGCTCAGGGCAAGGTAGTCGTGACACTTCTACACATATCGCAATGGATCAGCATCATCATCTTTCCTACCAAAGCAAGGAAACTGTATTTTAATAGGTGGTTTCCCCAAAAACATGCCTCTGACCTTTCCTGAGTGAGGGGAAGGAGAAGAGGAAGCAAGAGCAGCTTCCTGACTGTCAGGCTGCAGGGTAGAATAAAAGCGTGGCAATGATCGGCTTACAGAGGGTGAGAGTCGGCCAGGAGGGTCAGTTACTGTCTGCCTGCACATGTGTTTGGAAGACCCAGTGTGGAGCATGTGTTGTCTTAAAGACGGGATCTCAATGTTAAAAGAGTCCACCATTCTTGAACAAGCAGCGACCTCAGTTTGAACCTGCAGCAGAGTGGACGAGAGAGGCTGTATGATGGCTTTGGTATCCTGTAGCATTACTAAAACTAATAGGGAAAATACTTTCATTAGTCCATCATGGAGGAAAAATAGTGAGAGGCTTTAGAAAACTGGGCGTGCATGGTGAAGGCTCCATGATACACGCCACAGTGTGTGTGTGTGTGTGTGTGTGTGTGAAAGAGAGGGTGTGTGTGTGTGTGTGTCTGAGCTTGTGTGCTCGAGTGCTGTTGGGTGCATGCCAGAAAGAATGTGTACGTGTGTTCCTTTGTTTAGTCAGCGTAGTTCCGCATGCATATGAGCAGACCCTTCGCATGTGTGGCTATGTTAAGGCCAATTAATGTGAAGTGTGTGTGTGTGTGTGTGTGATTACGGTGCCAAGTTAGAAGAGGGAAATGGTTAGTGATGCATGCAACACCCTATGTCTCTGAGAAGCAATACTAACATTAACTCTTGTAGGGTGCGGCAAAGCCAACTACCAAATAACCATGTTCAGTGAACAAAACAGATCAAGTACATGAACAATGGCAAAGGTAAAACAGTGGTGTGCTTAGCCAGGTAGTGAGTATGCTAAGATGGCTACAGTCTAGTGCCACCAGTGGGTTACATTTGGAAGTATGTTTCCGTGTGGCTTTAAAACTGTCAAATTCAAAAATAAGGTACCTTAATCATGCAAGTTCAAAACACACAATGACGTCAACTTCCACCATCTTAGATTTTCCCCAATTTTGGATTTTGTAGTGCCCACAAATTTTTGACCAAAATGATCAAAATGTTCTCAGCGTGGCTGACTGAAAGGGTTAAATGTCCATTATAAATATAATAGATTTACTTGCATACTTACATTTCAGGAGGACATAGCAAAAAGGCCTGATAAATGTCGGAATTCTGTAAATAGCAGCCCAATGATCAGGCCCCCAATGATCAGGCCACAAGAGTTTCTGTCTGAAAGCACAGGCTGAGGCAACCTTGAAGGTAACTGGCAGATCTCTTCCTTTTGGCGACTTCTTTTGCTCTGCCAGTGCAGCGTCCACTCACAAATGGAAGATGTATTATTTCTCACTGGATGGAATCAATCATAGTTAAAAAAAAAATAACTGCAAGTATAAGCAACTGCACTAAAATGTAACTAGTTAGTTCAAATATCTTGCATTGGAAGTGGATAAAACACTCACTTGCCTTTTAATACCAAGAGTCTAGTATTGCAAAAGAACTTCAGAGCAACCCTTTGAAATGACTAACATTTGAAAAATGAATGAGATTGTTAGTGTCGTGTGATGAAGAATCGATTCAGTTGACCGCAATAATACTTGATTCAGTTGACAGGAATAATACTTGATTCAGTTGACAACAATAATACTTGCCAAATACTCTACTCTCCCCACCCCTAATTGCTTTTTGTGTTTGCAGGAGGAACGTGTCAATACAGGAACTGAAAAAAAGACGAGCCAGAGAGAGGTTTTGTCCAGGTGAGCTTCTATTTGTGTCCATTCTGGACAGATTGTAATGCACATTTGACAATAGGGAGATAAATGCTTGCCAAACTAGTGATACGGTCCTGTCCCAAAGCTGGTTGTTACACCTCAGAGGTAATTTGTTTCTGCTACCCAAACATCATTACGTTTCTTATCCTGTTTACAGCATGGACTCTTACATATGTTTATTAGTGTATATGGAGGGTTTCTTATATATTTTCTCTATATCTTGCCCTTTTTGAAATTGCGGAATTAACAGCTTTTGCTAGGAAGATTTTCTCGGTCTTGTTCATTACCCAATTAAATACTCTTAGCAGGATAGGAGTGAGTAGATCCCTACGTGTCCCTTGGGGTTTATGTACATGCTTATACAGTATGGAAGTCATGGGGAATGGGGTTATGTACATGCTTATACAGTATGAATGGGTTTATGTACATGCTTATACAGTACGGAAGTCATGGGGAATGGGGTTATGTACATGCTTATACAGTATGAATGGGTTTATGTACATGCTTATACAGTATGAATGGGTTTATGTACATGCTTATACAGTACGGAAGTCATGGGGAATGGGGTTATGTCTGTTCTTCTGTTAATTAAAATGAAGCCTATTATTTCGATCTGTGATTAGAGAGGGAAGCTTAAGAGACTTTTGGTGTACTATATAACTCCACATAATAATTGTTACATACAATACAACTATATTGTAGTTGTCTGACTTCCAAGACACAAATGGAAGAAGTTTGACAGTGGTGGGGGCTTCTGTCGTTACGAATACAGTACATTCAGTGTTTGGCCATATTAGATGTGGCTTGAGGCAAGTAGCAGGAAACTTTAAGGCAAGTGTGAAAAGTAAATAGGAAGTAAAGTAGTGGTGGCTCAGTAACTCTCTCATTCTATTTCTCCAGGGTTGAACTTGAGACAGACAGTCTCATTTTATCTGACATACAGATGCCTTTAGAATCTGTAAACTCTGCCCTCTTCGTGAAGGTAAAACCTTGTAAATCCTGTTCTATTCTGTGCATACAGTGTACTGCAAATCAAATGTGGCTTTCTACTGGACGTATACTTCCACTAACCTTAATGGTTTATTTGTGTAGGAGAAATCGGATGAATGGGACATGCAGGAAGCCACCCAGACTGAGAACTTGATAGATTTTACAGACTCCACTCCTGTTGTAAGTTTTGGCTGTCTGTCATATTTCTATCATTACACAAAATTGGCGTCTTTTATATATACGTATATATTTCTATAGAAAAGAAAGAAAATACATTTTATTACTATATCTTCAATCCTCAGTATAAAATGTAATTTAGAATAATTCAAATTATGCAGATTTTTGTCTGTCCCTCACTGCGATCTTCAGCAGCACTTTTAATCTGTAGAATATTGTCAACATGTTAAAATATTCACAATAACATGTTGTTTAAACGTGCTCTTTTTTCTAAATATGTATGATTTTTTTTATTTATTCAAACCTCAACCCGAATTTGCTGATATTTAAAACACACTACATTCTTCCCACTCGCTGCTAGAAAATCCCAAAACATAATAGAATCACCCACATGTTGTCCCCTGCAGTTGTTAAGAAAGCTAAAGTCAGTGAAGCGAAGGGGCAAGAGTTGCCCCTTCCACCACTAGATGGCAGTGTGGTGGATGTCACAGACTTCGGAGTGATGCAGAAAGAGGATCTTTCCTTGACTTCCTATTTTAATAAGTTAAGAAGGGAAGAAGAGGTTCCTAAGGCTGCAGTGTGTTGAGGATGATGACATAAAACATTACTTGACCACGTTTTGAAGAGATCGCATACGCGAACCAGTGGCCACTGGATAACTGGGCCTTGTATCTAGTTCCCTTGTTGTCGGGGAAGGCCGTGCTGCCTAGGTGGCAGTGGATATATAGGATGCCAGAGATTACATAAAGGTTAAACTGGCAATCCTTGACAAATTTGAAATTGACTCGGAGGCGTATCACCACAGATTGCGTTCCATGGCTATCATGGAAGGAGAAACAGCCAAGGAGCTGTAAGCTAGGCCGAGTGTTTCATATCAGAAGTGGGATGGCTCGCCGTGAGGTCATCGGAGGCGTGCCCAGTATGTAAACCGTATGAGGGACCCCCAGGTTGTTGACCCCTGTGTGAGGGACCCCAGAGACGGGTGAAGCACTAGTGTGTGGGGCGCCCTAGGATGGGAGAAGTATGGTTGGAGGTTGCGTGAGGGATGCCTGTGTGTGTGTGTGAAGTACAAGGGTTTGCTTCCCGAAGGGGAGGGCAGTGTGACGGAGTGCTGTCACTAGAGAGGAGTATATGCTCTGAAGAGTATATGCTCTGAAAGACATAGGTAACTAGCATAGCGAAGCAAGAACTACAAGTTGATTTGTTATTTACATTTACATTTAATTTACATTTAGTCATTTAGCAGACGCTTTTGTCCAAAGCGACGTACAAGGGAGAGAACAGTCAAGCTAAGAGCAATAAAAAACATGGTGTAACAATAAATACTACTTTACATAAGAATTGGAAAAAAACGTCCTAGAAAGGAAGAAGAAGTGCAGGAATGTAACTGCTGAAGTGCAAGTTAAGCGCTAGTCAAGGTGCCAGTTAGGAAGGAGCTGTAAGCTGTTGGTGTTACTGGATAAATTAAGTTTGTAGTGATTGCTTATTGCAGTGATTGGGCTGATTCTACAAAAGGAAGCTAAAATCTGGGTTTCTTCCAGGTGCAGCCTAAGCCTGTGATCTCTCCACGATGGATCATCCCAACACCTGCTGTGAGTATTCATTTAATCCATCTGTGTACAGAACAATCAAAGATGGATCCTTAGGCTTATGTTTCTCAAAGCGTGTTTTTAGGATGCTACATGCTCCAATTACATGTCAGTAGTATGCTTTTGTATTTTTTTGTCATAAAATCACTAGTGCATAAACATATTATAAAAAGCAGTTTTGGGATACAGATACTAAACAATATACTAAAGAGATACTGCGCAATAGCAGCTTGTATGGTAAAAATGTACCTCATGTGAAATGTTCAATAGAAATCCTTAGTTTTTTAATGACTTGATCACTCAAGGAATACCTGCTTCCTTTTAAACACAAAGGGGCAGGAACATACCAGTTACAAATGTTGTGTACACCAAAGCCTTAAGCAATAGGAAGCTGAAACGGAAACCTCCGTTATGGACGATGATGAGATCTAGCTGGTTGCCACCTTTTATAGGTTGAGGGAGTGGGGTCCAGTCAACCTATGGAGATTTGTTTGATGGATGCTGGCATTAGAATGGGGAGAGAGTGGAGGTTCACTGGGTGAAAAGCTGCTAGCTTTATAAAGAAATACTTCTAGCTGTCAATAAGCAGATGGCAGGGAAGGGATTGACCACTCTTGAAATGTGTTGTAATCTGACTAGATGTGCTGGTAGCCTTTGAGCGTGTGCCACCCAGATCTTCCTATCTCTACTCTGGTAACCCTCTAGTGATGCCCTTTATTGGTTTGAGTCCTGTCACAGGGTGATGCTCATGAAAGGGAGTGTTTTCCAAATCTTTACCTTTTCACTGGGGTATCTCAAGGTGCTTGGTGTGTTCCTTTTTTCAGTCAGCATGATTTATATTTGGGGAAGATTATCTAACCAAACTACTGCATACAGATGATATCCAGTTCTGTGATGTGCTCCTATATGTAGACTCTGTGTCTCGGAAAAGATTTCATCATAGAAGCAAAGACTTTGATCGACTGACCTTCACAGAGCATGCAGCATCCATTTGGGATGTTTAGCACTGTATAACAACAAGGACATCTACCTATCTAACTGTACTATAGGTTCTGGTCATCTTTCCTTCTCTTCAGCAACTTTTTGGCAGGTTGTTTCATCCTGGACCACAGAACTAGTGCATTACCTGGATGGCAAATGGGATTAACAGGTGTGTTTATCTGTCCTTCACATGACCATCTACCATCAAAATATATTTGACAATGATGCCAAAACTAGTTGCCTGTCAAAAATCCTACTGATCAAAAATCCTACGGAGAAGCTGTGGCACTTCAACCAGAAGCGCCATCCCACCAGCCTAAATGGTCTGTATAAATTCTACCCAGCAGAACGGCAGAGAGAGAGATGATTTAATTGGAAACTAGTTTTGATATCAATTTATTTTGATGGTATATGGTCATGTGAAGGCCAGATGAACACGCTGTTAATCCCGCTGGCCACCCAGGCAATGCACTCTGCACTTCGATGGTCCGGGGCAGGAACCATGCTAAAAAGGAAGAAATGCTTTCACAGCACAACACCAACCGTATTGCCAAAACCCACATGTTGGCAAGCTTATCAAAACACTTTTCAAAATATCACAGCCTGACAGAAATACCAAAGTTGTTACAAGTTTTGACCGTATTGGAATTGCTTGTCAAAGTAAAATACTACTAATAGGGTAAACATACTGTAAAAAGTCATCAAATATCTCACGCATCGCACTTCGATATTATTTTAGCTGAATGTTAACAAGTACATTTGAGTTTGCTGTACATTTACAGTGATGATACACAAGGTCATACTTTGTAGCAAGATTGTGAAAAGATCATTCAGTGTTAAAAATTCATTTTTGATGACCATTCCATTTCTATTTTTCTTCTAAATGTTGCTTGGTCACCACTCTCATGTGCCTCTTGCTTCTTCCACTCTGCTCTTCTAGCCTGGCACGTTCACTAACGGGCTGATTGGCCTCGATTGTACAGAGAAGACAACAGTCTTGCCTGAGGCTGGGTTTCCGTTGACCACGCAAACAAATCTGTCTTATACCCATGTCCAATCCAGCAGGTAAAATTGTTTGTTATCTCATTCAGCTTTCATTCAGAGTTTGTTTTGTGCATCAATGTACATTATGATTCTTTGGTCCTGCCACAATGGAAGATGCTCCATATAGAATCCCTTATGCAAGTAGATTTCATGTGTTAAGTGTGTCCCTGTAGGAGATGATGACCGCATCGGTTTATTGAGAATGAAAACTGTTTGTTGGGAACAAGTGCAGGATGTGCATCAGCAGCAGTGTTTCCCCTATATGCATTCAACAGCAGTGCACAGCTGACAGTGACTTAGAATTCAACTGCTTTATTATCCCTAATGAAAGTCTTCTGAATAATAAAGTGCTCCATATGTTAGCAAGTTACAGTAGTTTGTAGTTTAATGTTACAGGCCTTATCTACGGGGCAAATAAATAACACTAACCAGTAGGTAAGTTGGGGGTGTGCTGTTTATTCAGAGAAAGTTGTCATGGACTCTAATTGCCATGGAATTTTACAATACTGTACCACTGCCAGACAAATATGGCTGACCTACCTTAAATAAAAGATCATTCTAGATTGACACGATTTGATAGCTACCTTAAATAAAAGATCATTCTAGGCTTACACTATTTGATAGCTACATTCACAGTACTATGTCATTCTAATGACTATAAATAGCAGAGCTGATGCACTCACTGATGGTAGTCATTTTAGTTACACAGGAAAAGATGTTAAATTCCCTGTGCTATTGGTTGGGGACTTCCCACAGTGGGCAATCCTCTCACTGACAAATGCATGTACTCAGTCAGCAGCCTAACCAAGGTAATAACTAGCCAACCATAGTCACTTCATCAGCATCAACATAGCACAATATGATAGAGAGGTAGAGGAAGAGGGACAAGCTTTGTGTGGTACAGCTCAAAACAATCACTGGGGCACAGTGCAAGCTGGTCTGAGCAGGTCTTCAATAGAGAGGCTTCCTCCCTCCCCAACCATTATCTGCAAGGTGGAAATGGAACAGTAGCCTGGGAGGTGGAGTCACGTTAACTGCTGCTGAAAAAACTCTTACAGGAAACACAGAAAGAGCATGTTGCAACTGATTGTGAAGCAGTGGCGTAACGTAGTCACGACGGGCCCAGGTGCAAGATATTATGACGGGCCCCCCTAGTGAGCGCTAGTTACTATCGTAGCGTTCCCTACTTCCGCACCCGCGTCTAAAAAAAAACGCTAAACAAAGATGTTTGTTATCGATATAAATAGTGTTTAATTATTCAACCTTACATATTTCAAAGAGCGACGGGTGTGTACACAATGTAGGTTACCTGTTGCATGGTTGCTGACACCACTGAGGGCAGCGATGCTGATCCCAGCTGAATTGCTGCACTGCTGCTAGCAGGGGAGTCGTCCGTGGCGGACTCCGTGGGCTGGCGACTAGTTGACGGGCTAGTTAAAAAGCCAAAATAATCTAAGTTAGGCAGCTTTGCCACCTTCTCCTCCTGTTCTTTTCTCTCTTGCCTTTTTCTACAGTACTTCCACTCTTATGCTTAAAAGGCATTGTTACGAGTAAAGTTGTGCCGTGCTTAATTAAGTAGGTTGTCGTGACCTTCGAATTGGTTTAACTATAGCGTATTGTATCGTCACATGATCAAATAGAGACTTGTCATTGGACAACAACGTACCTACAACGTTATGTCACCGAAAACGAAATGCTTTGTAGTTGTGGTGCGAGCGCTGCTAGCCATTTAAAAGTTGTAGGAATGGGCATCACAACCAAAAATATTACCCCTTCACCGCTAATTAAAACGATCAATGCCCTTGATTGTTTTGCATTTTTTTTATTTGTGATGCATAGTTTGTATTTTCAAATACTAGCAAAGTTATTTCTGTTGCTAGGTAACCCAAACTAACACTATCTGTTTTAAAATTTTGCTCGCTCAAGTAAAAATAGTTCTTCCTAGTTCAACCCAGGAACAAGAATAACATTCTGTACTTTAAGGAGATAATATACATTTTAGTAACTTTTTTGATTTTATACATATATGTTGACAGTGTCCCTTTCTTTGTCCTGCTCCTGCACACAAATTAGTTTTTTTCCCCACCCGCATCCACACTCACTCGCAATCCAAACGTGTCCTGTGCCACACGTTTGGCCTTTGGAGTGCAGACCTCTACCTCCAATGGTTGAGGTGAGGGAGCGTAGCACGTCCCAATTCTAATCCCAACTGACTAAAAACATTTTGTCCTTTCACAGCATCCTAGCCCCCCAACCCAAGGATGATGACCACAAGCCCAAGGGACTACTAACAACGGACCTCTAAGATCAGACCAATCACTCATAAATTGACAATTATTTTTTCACAGCATTTTGTTTTTGGACAATGTCTCAGACCATTCACAGACTATTTGTACATGTAGTCTGCGTTTGGCTATTCCACTATATTATTACTATTGTCTTCACTGGTCCTTTTATATATGTGCAAGTATTTACCTCAGACCACTTCTTCCACTGTCATTAACACTGGTGATGCTATGTGTAATCTCATTTGTCCTGTATCTTCTGAATCCCGTTGCCCAGAATGTTTAGTTAACTGACAAGGTATGAGTGAAAAAAATATCAATCATATCAATCATCAATCATATCAATTTTATGTCATTTTTTTAATTTTCCTTATGTAGTTGTATTTGCTGGAATTCTGATTAACTTGCAAGGTGTCATGCATACAAAATGCAAAATGCTGCACTGGTCTTGAATTTAATACTAATCATCATACGGCAGAAATGTACTGTTAGAGGCACCTCACAAGAATCAGCCATTTTCATTGACCTTAAAAGATTGTCCTCTTACACTGATTACATTGTCTTCTGAAACAAACGGCACCAAAATAAGTCTGTGTATTATTCCACCTAATTCAATTTTAAATAAAGTATTTGCATGACCTATAGGCTTTTAAATAATGGTGACAACTGGATCTATCAAAACGATTTAACTACTGAAATGTCACATCTAGAGGCTGGTTAAAAAAACTGGATTTGACTGTAATCTGTGGCAGCAGTAAGTGAAGAACACGCTAGGCTTGTAAAAACACTGTGGAACATGCTAGGCTTGTAAAAACACTGTGGAACAGTTGATCTAGCAAATGTTTCGATAATAGATTCCCTTCTGATGTGCAGCAGATTCCAATAAGAATTGAGTAGTGAAAACATGATGACACAGTGACCACACTGAACTTCTTCCAGAATGGTGTGATTTTCTGTTTTCCTACTTGTCATACAGGTGTTTTTTTTTAACCAGATTTGTATGAAATGATTTACCCGAAACAGTGCTAGAAAGGTGGCCTTCTTGGATCAACCTTATTTATTTTTGAGATTCTATTCTCTTTGCACAATCTGGGATGTTCTTCAAGCAGAGTTGACTGTTGCAGAGAGAGGACCAGTTGCTGTTCTAGTTTTCTGCACTGTCTATACAGTAGCGTATGGCCTGGGTATTCTTGTTAAGGTTACCAAACTCAAAAAAAGTTGGGATGTGCTATTTTATGATGCTTGCAAAGCACTATATTATCAGATTGCTTTTTATGATAGTGCTTGTTAGGAACCATGGCCTTCTTATCTGTATAAGCCATCTTCTGCAAATAGTTCCTCAAGAACCAGTTCATGTAGAAACTTCATTCAAATAGTTCCTCAAGCACCAGTTCATGTAGAAACTTCATTCAAATAGTTCCTCAAGAACCAGTTCATGTAGAAACTTCATTCCAACTTGACTTCGTCCAGGCTCCGTCATTTTGAGATTTGTATACTACATTTGTACATTCTCTGCAGCCCTCTCTGTCTCTCCCTCCCTATCTATTTATCTATCCATCTTTCTTTATCGTCAATCTTTCTCTTTCATTGTCTTCCTCATATCTCTCTCTCGCGCCTTCCTTTTAGCGTTTCTCCTCTGTCTCTCTCTTTGCACATTTACATTGTCATATAGCAGACTCTTTTATCCAAAGCGACATACAAAGGAGAAAACAATCAAGCTACGAGCAATAGAGACCTATTGTAACAATAAATACTACTTAACAAATGGAATAAAAAGTACAGGAATGTAACTACTGTCAGTGCGAGTTTGATACTTTGCAAGCAATCATCAAACTTTTACTTTATACTTTTTTTTTATTTCTTTTTTTTTAATTTCCTTCAGAAAATGCTAATCTAGTTTATTATTGGGATTGCTCAATCACGTAGGCACACTACTGTTCGTCTTCAGTTTTATTAGTATTCCACCCGATTTTTTTGGTGCCATTTCCTCCTCCTAGCCGTTTAGAGATATTGACACCGCTCCGATGCTGAAATCTCCGTCCTGATGCCGTATTCGTGTTATCAGAACACCCTGTTGTTCATTTGGTGTCGGTTTTTTTCATCCCTCTTTTTTCCCATTGAAATGACTGGTAGAAAGTTCCAGCCTTTGTGATGTCACCCAGTGCCTAAGAAGAACGACTGTTGCAGATTATTAGTGTGATTGCTCAATCAGTGCTATGTGATTGAGTAAGCAACCAAACTAGTGTTTAGGGAGACTGATGGAAGATATAGGGTGTTACTCCAAACCTTTTAACAACCGACTCCATGTTTATGCTATTTCAGCTGATGTTTGATCTGGCACCAGCATTAGCTTGTGTCCTAAATATCTGCCCGTATACAGCCTTTTAAACACTACTGCCCACGTCAGTAATGAAATGAAACATGTATGTCACTGTCGTTTGGCTTTGTATTCATCAACTGTCCATAAATAGTCATGTAGCAAACGACTACTACGACCACCTGTTAACTAACATTAGCTACATTTTAGCCATTGGGATATTACAGCACACTTCAGTTAATAAATCACAAACATTTGTCACCGTCGTTTTGGTTTCTAAAAAGCAAACGGCCCGTTTAAGTAGCTAGCCTCTTAACGCAAACAAACCAACTCTGTAAACAAGGTAGATAGCTGTTGCTTTGTGCAATGCCAGTCAACACATACCTAGATGTTGCTACCTGATGTTAGTTTAACAGTTTTAAAGTGAGCCTTATGTCTCTGCTTGAAGGTAACTTTTATCAGATTTTTCCTAAGTGTGTAAACACTCTATAATCTTTGTAAGGTAAGGTAGAAACCCTCAGGGTGCCTGTGCAGCGCCATATTAACATGATACATGAGTTATTAACACACGCTAGCAGCTGTGAACTCTTAAGATGGCTTCCTAGAGCTAGAGATAGCAAGGATAGTTCATATCTAGGTTAACTAGACCTTGCATGTTTTACACACCTCTTGCAGCACCCATTGAATAGGCTACAGTCGGTGGGAATACACCGACACCCGTTACTTTATAGTTATGGAAGACTGTGGGTGAATGAAAAATGTGTTCTCTATCCCATGTTGTTTTTACCTGATACATTAATTAGTTTCGTATGGGAGAGAGAGAAAAGAAAGAAAGAAAAAAAGTGCAGAAACGTTCAACCACCCTCTTTCAAATGTAGGAAAGGACAAACCTTAATTTGCTCTGTGGGGGTGCTGTTATCTGTTATGGATGAGAACAAGCTGTGACCTGTAAATGCAAAAGCATGCATCTGCTGATAATCATCAGTTTGCAAGAATGATGATGTGATAGTACTCTAACAGAAACATTAAGAAAGCCAAGTCAGGTATAAGCTCACGACCAACTCTGGTTAACCGGAACAGTTTCCCTGTAATAATACTGCGTTCATCACTCATCTATCTTTAAACCACACATATGCACACATACTTTGTTTAACAGAATATACAAGAATACACCAGCATATTGCTTTCATAATGTATATGTATTGATGAACAAAGATCAGCTGTGTTTTGAAGACACAGACCATGTACACCCTGTCCCTACAGAGGAGATGTTGAGTGACTATAGTAATGGAACGATGACAATAGAGAAGTCTCTCTTCATCAATATATTGTGTTCTTGTATAGTTTGTTTGACAACATTTTGTCAGAATTTCATGTGCGCTGCTTTTATTCCCATGTCAGATCCGTGCGGTTCCTCTATGTGATCCTCTTCTACTGCTGAGCAATCGCACTTGCGTCTCGAAATGCATCCCTGGTTATTTTAACCAATGTTTGCACTTAATTCAGCTTGATCCACTTCACATACAGACTTAAATCAGCTTGATCCACTTCACATACAGACTTCATTCAAACTTGTCTGATCTTCACAGCCTGGACATAGGCAATCTAAATTTGGATTTAGTAAGCTTTAAACTTAATAAGATATTTAAGATAAAACAATTAAAACCTTCCCATTCAAATGAATGTTGGACTCTTGGCAACTTTAACATTCTAGAACTCAATTGTTAACAGTCAACTGTCACTGCTATATTCGGTGCAGCTCTCTCGCTCTCTCTCCCTCTCTCGCTCTCTCCCTCTCTATAAATCTATCTATCTATCTGTCTGTCTCTGTCTTCATCATCTTCCTTATCTTTCTATCTTCTTGATCTTACTATCTTTAGCATCATCCCCATCTTTTTCTCAATGTCTTTGTATCAACACACTATCCTCTCTGTCTCACTCCCTCTCAATGTATACCTAGTTATTATTCGTATTCCTCAGACTGATGTTTGCACTTAATTGAGCTTGAACAGCTTAACTCACACACTTCATTTACATTTCGTTTAATAAATCTTCAGCCTGACTAATGCAATGTATTTTTAGAGTTTGTAAACTTAAAACATTTAAGATAAAAAGCCAATCAATCTCTTTCTCTCTCTTATTATCTTTATCAATTTCTCCATCTCTTTCTTAATGTCTTTGTATTTACACACTGTGTATCCTCGGTCTTCACTCAAGCTTTCCCTGTTTTTCTATCTATCTCTCTATCAACCTATATTTCTTTATTTCTTTCTCTCTACCTTTCGGTCTTTACCTTCCCCAACTCTAGATGTGTTCTCTCTATCTTCATCGATCTTTGTCTTTCTATCTATCCACCTACATTCATTTACTGTCTCTATCTTCATCGATCTTTGTCTTTATTGCCGTCCCCAAATCTCTCTGCAAATACATCAAATATCTTTCTATTCTAATATCTCTTATATTATAAAATGTATGTATGTATGTATGTATGTATGTATGTATATCAAAACTGAATTACCATCAAACCTTCTCATACACAGAGTTCCTTGTATCTTTATAGTATAAGCATAAACTTTGTATTCAAAGCTGGAATGGGTTTTTTGGATGATCAATTTGTTTTTTTGTTTTTTTAATAACTCGGTCAACTTTAGCAAGAATACCCTACAGACATGGCTTCAGTAGGCGAAAGGTTGGCTTACCCGTAGCCTCAGTCTTTAGCAGAGGATTTGTAGTTACTTATACACAGGCATTATTCATTTCTTGGTCCATTCTTCTGATTTCAAAAGTCAGATCATTAGTATTTCAGGTTAATGTCATGAAATTACATTTGCCCCATTGCTGTATTGTAATGTCATGTTCTATACGTATGCTTTTGTTACTACACATACTGCAGTTGATTCAGTTGATGTTGTCATGTTAATTATGTTAATATAAGTGAGATTATTTTGGGTGTTTGACATACTTAATAACACCATCTTTAAAAAAAAAAAAAAAAGTATTACATCATTGACATATATCATTTGTAGAGTGTTGAACATCCTTGTAAAGGCAGTTTTTGTACATTTTTTTTGAGTGAGTGGAGTTACACCTAGATCA